>NW_027510973.1:0-29403 GCF_048772815.1 Callospermophilus lateralis
ATTTTTTCACCAAAACTTGATGATACTTGGTGGTAATGATCAGTTCACTAATCCCACTTGACTGCCCAACTTTCACTCTTCTAGGTTCAAGCGTTCGTTTCCAGTAACACTTTGAATTTTTAGGTTTCACTCTGTTTTCTGCTATATAGATAGATGTGTTTGAAACTCTGAATCAAACACGGTTTGTGCTAGCTCCTTGAAACTTGACAAAATGAAGTAGTTCTAAGTTCTATCTCTATGGTTTGTTTCCTCTTGAAGTACCCATGCAGAGACTGGCGAAAAACACTTTCGTTTGAAAGGGGTTGCCAAGCTTCCAAAAAACTACTAGTTTGCTGAAATCTCAGCAAACATTTTTTCACCAAAACTTGATGATACTTGGTGGTAATGATCAGTTCACTAATCCCACTTGGCTGCCCAACTTTCACTCTTCTAGGTTCAAGCGTTCGTTTCCAGTAACATTTTGAATTTTTAGGTTTCACTCTGTTTTCTGCTATATAGATAGATGTGTTTGGAATTCTAAATCAAACACTGTTTGTGCTAGCTCCTTGAAACTTGACCAAATGAAGTAGTTCTAAGTTCTATCTCTATGGTTTGTTTCCTCTTGAAGTACCCCATGCAGAGACTGGCGAAAAACACTTTCGTTTGAAAGGGGTTGCCAAGCGTCCAAAAAACTACTAGTTTGCTGAAATCTCAGCAAACATTTTTTCACCAAAACTTGATGATACTAGGTGGTAATGATCAGTTCACTAATCCCACTTGGCTGCCCAACTTTCACTCTTCTAGGTTCAAGCGTTCATTTCCAGTAACACTTTAGGTTTCACTCTGTTTTCTGCTATATAGATAGATGTGTTCGAAACTCTGAATCAAACACGGTTTGTGCTAGCTGCGTGAAACTTGACAAAATGAAGTAGTTCTAAGTTCTATCTCTATGGTTTGTTTCCTCTTGAAGTACCCCATGCAGAGACTGGCGAAAAACACTTTCGTTTGAAAGGGGTTGCCAAGCGTCCAAAAAACTACTAGTTTGCTGAAATCTCAGCAAACATTTTTTCACCAAAACTTGATGACTTGGTGGTAATCATCAGTTCACTAATCCCACTTGGCTGCCCAACTTTCACTCTTCTAGGTTCAAGCGTTCGTTTCCAGTAACACTTTGAATTTTTAGGTTTCACTCTGTTTTCTGCTATATAGATAGATGTGTTTGGAATTCTAAATCAAACACGGTTTGTGCTAGCTCCTTGAAACTTGACCAAATGAAGTAGTTCTAAGTTCTATCTCTATGGTTTGTTTCCTCTTGAAGTACCCAATGCAGAGACTGGCGAAAAACACTTTCGTTTGAAAGGGTTTTCCAAGCTTCCAAAAAACTACTAGTTTGCTGAAATCTCAGCAAACATTTTTTCACCAAAACTTGATGATACTTGGTGGTAATGATCAGTTCACTAATCCCACTTGACTGCCCAACTTTCACTCTTCTAGGTTCAAGCGTTCGTTTCCAGTAACACTTTGAATTTTTAGGTTTCACTCTGTTTTCTGCTATATAGATAGATGTGTTTGGAATTCTAAATCAAACACGGTTTGTGCTAGCTCCTTGAAACTTGACCAAATGAAGTAGTTCTAAGTTCTATCTCTATGGTTTGTTTCCTCTTGAAGTACCCCATGCAGAGACTCTCGAAAAACACTTTCGTTTGAAAGGGGTTGCCAAGCTTCCAAAAAACTACTAGTTTGCTGAAATCTCAGCAAACATTTTTTCACCAAATCTTGATGATACTTGGTGGTAATGATCAGTTCACTAATCTCACTTGGCTGCCCAACTTTCACTCTTCTAGGTTCAAGCGTTCGTTTCCAGTAACACTTTGAATTTTTAGGTTTCACTCTGTTTTCTGCTATATAGATAGATGTGTTTGAAACTCTGAATCAAACACGGTTTGTGCTAGCTCCTTGAAACTTGACCAAATGAAGTAGTTCTAAGTTCTATCTCTATGGTTTGTTTCCTCTTGAAGTACCCCATACAGAGACTGGCGAAAAACACTTTCGTTTGAAAGGGGTTGCCAAGATTCCAAAAAACTACTAGTTTGCTGAAATCTTAGCAAACATTTTTCACCAAAACTTGATGATACTTGGTGGTAATGATCAGTTCACTAATCCCACTTGACTGCCCAACTTTCACTCTTCTAGGTTCAAGCGTTCGTTTCCAGTAACATTTTGAATTTTTAGGTTTCACTCTGTTTTCTGCTATATAGATAGATGTGTTTGGAATTCTAAATCAAACACTGTTTGTGCTAGCTCCTTGAAACTTGACCAAATGAAGTAGTTCTAAGTTCTATCTCTATGGTTTGTTTCCTCTTGAAGTACCCCATGCAGAGACTGGCGAAAAACACTTTCGTTTGAAAGGGGTTGCCAAGCGTCCAAAAAACTACTAGTTTGCTGAAATCTCAGCAAACATTTTTTCACCAAAACTTGATGATACTAGGTGGTAATGATCAGTTCACTAATCCCACTTGGCTGCCCAACTTTCACTCTTCTAGGTTCAAGCGTTCGTTTCCAGTAACACTTTAGGTTTCACTCTGTTTTCTGCTATATAGATAGATGTGTTCGAAACTCTGAATCAAACACGGTTTGTGCTTGCTGCGTGAAACTTGACAAAATGAAGTAGTTCTAAGTTCTATCTCTATGGTTTGTTTCCTCTTGAAGTACCCCATGCAGAGACTGGCGAAAAACACTTTCGTTTGAAAGGGGTTGCCAAGCTTCCAAAAAACTACTAGTTTGCTGAAATCTCAGCAAACATTTTTTTCACCAAAACTTGATGATACTTGGTGGTAATGATCAGTTCACTAATCCCACTTGGCTGCCCAACTTTCACTCTTCTAGGTTCAAGCTTTCGTTTCCAGTAACACTTTGAATTTTTAGGTTTCACTCTGTTTTCTGCTATATAGATAGATGTGTTTGGAATTCTAAATCAAACACGGTTTGTGCTAGCTCCTTGAAACTTGACCAAATGAAGTAGTTCTAAGTTCTATCTCTATGGTTTGTTTCCTCTTGAAGTACCCCATGCAGAGACTGGCGAAAAACACTTTCGTTTGAAAGGGGTTGCCAAGCGTCCAAAAAACTACTAGTTTGCTGAAATCTCAGCAAACATTTTTTCACCAAAACTTGATGATACTTGGTGGTAATCATCAGTTCACTAATCCCACTTGGCTGCCCAACTTTCACTCTTCTAGGTTCAAGCGTTCGTTTCCAGTAACACTTTGAATTTTTAGGTTTCACTCTGTTTTCTGCTATATAGATAGATGTGTTTGAAACTCTGAATCAAACACGGTTTGTGCTAGCTCCTTGAAACTTGACAAAATGAAGTAGTTCTAAGTTCTATCTCTATGGTTTGTTTCCTCTTGAAGTACCCCATGCAGAGACTGGCGAAAAACACTTTCGTTTGAAAGGGGTTGCCAAGCTTCCAAAAAACTACTAGTTTGCTGAAATCTCAGCAAACATTTTTTCACCAAAACTTGATGATACTTGGTGGTAATGATCAGTTCACTAATCCCACTTGGCTGCCCAACTTTCACTCTTCTAGGTTCAAGCGTTCGTTTCCAGTAACATTTTGAATTTTTAGGTTTCACTCTGTTTTCTGCTATATAGATAGATGTGTTTGGAATTCTAAATCAAACACTGTTTGTGCTAGCTCCTTGAAACTTGACCAAATGAAGTAGTTCTAAGTTCTATCTCTATGGTTTGTTTCCTCTTGAAGTACCCCATGCAGAGACTGGCGAAAAACACTTTCGTTTGAAAGGGGTTGCCAAGCGTCCAAAAAACTACTAGTTTGCTGAAATCTCAGCAAACATTTTTTCACCAAAACTTGATGATACTAGGTGGTAATGATCAGTTCACTAATCCCACTTGGCTGCCCAACTTTCACTCTTCTAGGTTCAAGCGTTCGTTTCCAGTAACACTTTAGGTTTCACTCTGTTTTCTGCTATATAGATAGATGTGTTCGAAACTCTGAATCAAACACGGTTTGTGCTTGCTGCGTGAAACTTGACAAAATGAAGTAGTTCTAAGTTCTATCTCTATGGTTTGTTTCCTCTTGAAGTACCCCATGCAGAGACTGGCGAAAAACACTTTCGTTTGAAAGGGGTTGCCAAGCTTCCAAAAAACTACTAGTTTGCTGAAATCTCAGCAAACATTTTTTCACCAAAACTTGATGATACTTGGTGGTAATGATCAGTTCACTAATCCCACTTGGCTGCCCAACTTTCACTCTTCTAGGTTCAAGCTTTCGTTTCCAGTAACACTTTGAATTTTTAGGTTTCACTCTGTTTTCTGCTATATAGATAGATGTGTTTGGAATTCTAAATCAAACACGGTTTGTGCTAGCTCCTTGAAACTTGACCAAATGAAGTAGTTCTAAGTTCTATCTCTATGGTTTGTTTCCTCTTGAAGTACCCCATGCAGAGACTGGCGAAAAACACTTTCGTTTGAAAGGGGTTGCCAAGCGTCCAAAAAACTACTAGTTTGCTGAAATCTCAGCAAACATTTTTTCACCAAAACTTGATGATACTTGGTGGTAATCATCAGTTCACTAATCCCACTTGGCTGCCCAACTTTCACTCTTCTAGGTTCAAGCGTTCGTTTCCAGTAACACTTTGAATTTTTAGGTTTCACTCTGTTTTCTGCTATATAGATAGATGTGTTTGGAATTCTAAATCAAACACGGTTTGTGCTAGCTCCTTGAAACTTGACCAAATGAAGTAGTTCTAAGTTCTATCTCTATGGTTTGTTTCCTCTTGAAGTACCCCATGCAGAGACTGGCGAAAAACACTTTCGTTTGAAAGGGTTTTCCAAGCTTCCAAAAAACTACTAGTTTGCTGAAATCTCAGCAAACATTTTTTCACCAAAACTTGATGATACTTGGTGGTAATGATCAGTTCACTAATCCCACTTGACTGCCCAACTTTCACTCTTCTAGGTTCAAGCGTTCGTTTCCAGTAACACTTTGAATTTTTAGGTTTCACTCTGTTTTCTGCTATATAGATAGATGTGTTTGAAACTCTGAATCAAACACGGTTTGTGCTAGCTCCTTGAAACTTGACAAAATGAAGTAGTTCTAAGTTCTATCTCTATGGTTTGTTTCCTCTTGAAGTACCCCATGCAGAGACTGGCGAAAAACACTTTCGTTTGAAAGGGGTTGCCAAGCTTCCAAAAAACTACTAGTTTGCTGAAATCTCAGCAAACATTTTTTCACCACAACTTGATGATACTTGGTGGTAATGATCAGTTCACTAATCCCACTTGGCTGCCCAACTTTCACTCTTCTAGGTTCAAGCGTTCGTTTCCAGTAACATTTTGAATTTTTAGGTTTCACTCTGTTTTCTGCTATATAGATAGATGTGTTTGGAATTCTAAATCAAACACTGTTTGTGCTAGCTCCTTGAAACTTGACCAAATGAAGTAGTTCTAAGTTCTATCTCTATGGTTTGTTTCCTCTTGAAGTACCCCATGCAGAGACTGGCGAAAAACACTTTCGTTTGAAAGGGGTTGCCAAGCGTCCAAAAAACTACTAGTTTGCTGAAATCTCAGCAAACATTTTTTCACCAAAACTTGATGATACTAGGTGGTAATGATCAGTTCACTAATCCCACTTGGCTGCCCAACTTTCACTCTTCTAGGTTCAAGCGTTCGTTTCCAGTAACACTTTAGGTTTCACTCTGTTTTCTGCTATATAGATAGATGTGTTCGAAACTCTGAATCAAACACGGTTTGTGCTTGCTGCGTGAAACTTGACAAAATGAAGTAGTTCTAAGTTCTATCTCTATGGTTTGTTTCCTCTTGAAGTACCCCATGCAGAGACTGGCGAAAAACACTTTCGTTTGAAAGGGGTTGCCAAGCTTCCAAAAAACTACTAGTTTGCTGAAATCTCAGCAAACATTTTTTCACCAAAACTTGATGATACTTGGTGGTAATGATCAGTTCACTAATCCCACTTGGCTGCCCAACTTTCACTCTTCTAGGTTCAAGCTTTCGTTTCCAGTAACACTTTGAATTTTTAGGTTTCACTCTGTTTTCTGCTATATAGATAGATGTGTTTGGAATTCTAAATCAAACACGGTTTGTGCTAGCTCCTTGAAACTTGACCAAATGAAGTAGTTCTAAGTTCTATCTCTATGGTTTGTTTCCTCTTGAAGTACCCCATGCAGAGACTGGCGAAAAACACTTTCGTTTGAAAGGGGTTGCCAAGCGTCCAAAAAACTACTAGTTTGCTGAAATCTCAGCAAACATTTTTTCACCAAAACTTGATGACTTGGTGGTAATCATCAGTTCACTAATCCCACTTGGCTGCCCAACTTTCACTCTTCTAGGTTCAAGCGTTCGTTTCCAGTAACACTTTGAATTTTTAGGTTTCACTCTGTTTTCTGCTATATAGATAGATGTGTTTGGAATTCTAAATCAAACACGGTTTGTGCTAGCTCCTTGAAACTTGACCAAATGAAGTAGTTCTAAGTTCTATCTCTATGGTTTGTTTCCTCTTGAAGTACCCAATGCAGAGACTGGCGAAAAACACTTTCGTTTGAAAGGGTTTTCCAAGCTTCCAAAAAACTACTAGTTTGCTGAAATCTCAGCAAACATTTTTTCACCAAAACTTGATGATACTTGGTGGTAATGATCAGTTCACTAATCCCACTTGACTGCCCAACTTTCACTCTTCTAGGTTCAAGCGTTCGTTTCCAGTAACACTTTGAATTTTTAGGTTTCACTCTGTTTTCTGCTATATAGATAGATGTGTTTGGAATTCTAAATCAAACACGGTTTGTGCTAGCTCCTTGAAACTTGACCAAATGAAGTAGTTCTAAGTTCTATCTCTATGGTTTGTTTCCTCTTGAAGTACCCCATGCAGAGACTCTCGAAAAACACTTTCGTTTGAAAGGGGTTGCCAAGCTTCCAAAAAACTACTAGTTTGCTGAAATCTCAGCAAACATTTTTTCACCAAATCTTGATGATACTTGGTGGTAATGATCAGTTCACTAATCTCACTTGGCTGCCCAACTTTCACTCTTCTAGGTTCAAGCGTTCGTTTCCAGTAACACTTTGAATTTTTAGGTTTCACTCTGTTTTCTGCTATATAGATAGATGTGTTTGAAACTCTGAATCAAACACGGTTTGTGCTAGCTCCTTGAAACTTGACCAAATGAAGTAGTTCTAAGTTCTATCTCTATGGTTTGTTTCCTCTTGAAGTACCCCATACAGAGACTGGCGAAAAACACTTTCGTTTGAAAGGGGTTGCCAAGATTCCAAAAAACTACTAGTTTGCTGAAATCTTAGCAAACATTTTTCACCAAAACTTGATGATACTTGGTGGTAATGATCAGTTCACTAATCCCACTTGGCTGCCCAGCTTTCTCTCTTCTAGGTTCAAGCGTTCGTTTCCAGTAACACTTTGAATTTTTAGGTTTCACTCTGTTTTCTGCTATATAGATAGATGTGTTTGAAACTCTGAATCAAACACGGTTTGTGCTAGCTCCTTGAAACTTGACAAAATGAAGTAGTTCTAAGTTCTATCTCTATGGTTTGTTTCCTCTTGAAGTACCCCATGCAGAGACTGGCGAAAAACACTTTCGTTTGAAAGGGTTTGCCAAGCGTCTAAAAAACTACTAGTTTGCTGAAATCTCAGCAAACATTTTTTCACCAAAACTTGATGATACTTGGTGGTAATGATCAGTTCACTAATCCCAATTGGCTGCCCAACTTTCACTCTTCTAGGTTCAAGCGTTCGTTTAGAGTAACATTTTGAATTTTTAGGTTTCACTCTGTTTTCTGCTATATAGATAGATGTGTTCGAAACACTGAATCAAACACGGTTTGTGCTAGCTGCGTGAAACTTGACAAAATGAAGTAGTTCTAAGTTCTATCTCTATGGTTTGTTTCCTCTTGAAGTACCCCATGCAGAGACTGGCGAAAAACACTTTCGTTTGAAAGGGGTTGCCAAGATTCCAAAAAACTACTAGTTTTCTGAAATCTCAGCAAACATTTTTTCACCAAATCTTGATGATACTTGGTGGTAATGATCAGTTCACTAATCTCACTTGGCTGCCCAACTTTCACTCTTCTAGGTTCAAGCGTTCGTTTCCAGTAACACTTTGAATTTTTAGGTTTCACTCTGTTTTCTGCTACATAGATAGCTGTGTTTGGAATTCTAAATCAAACACTGTTTGTGCTAGCTCCTTGAAACTCGACCAAATGAAGTAGTTCTAAGTTCTATCTCTATGGTTTGTTAACTCTTGAAGTACCCCATGCAGAGACTGGCGAAAAACAGTTTCGTTTGAAAGGGGTTGCCAAGCTTCCAAAAAACTACTAGTTTGCTGAAATCTCAGCAAACATTTTTTCACCAAAACTTGATGATACTTGGTGGTAATGATCAGTTCACTAATCCCACTTGGCTGCCCAACTTTCACTCTTCTAGGTTCAAGCGTTCGTTTCCAGTAACACTTTGAATTTTTAGGTTTCACTCTGTTTTCTGCTATATAGATAGATGTGTTTGAAACTCTGAATCAAACACGGTTTGTGCTAGCTGCGTGAAACTTGACAAAATGAAGTAGTTCTAAGTTCTATCTCTATGGTTTGTTTCCTCTTGAAGTACCCCATGCAGAGACTGGCGAAAAACACTTTCGTTTGAAAGGCGTTGCCAAGCGTCCAAAAAACTACTAGTTTGCTGAAATCTCAGCAAACATTTTTTCACCAAAACTTGATGATACTTGGTGGTAATGATCAGTTCACTAATCCCACTTGGCTGCCCAACTTTCACTCTTGTAGGTTCAAGCGTTCGTTTCCAGTAACATTTTGAATTTTTAGGTTTCACTCTGTTTTCTGCTATATAGATAGATGTGTTTGGAATTCTAAATCAAACACGGTTTGTGCTAGCTCCTTGAAACTTGACCAAATGAAGTAGTTCTAAGTTCTATCTCTATGGTTTGTTTCCTCTTGAAGTACCCCATGCAGAGACTGGCGCAAAACACTTTCGTTTGAAAGGGGTTGCCAAGCGTCCAAAATACTACCAGTTTGCTGAAATCTCAGCAAACATTTTTCACCAAAACTTGATGATACTTGGTGGTAATGATCAGTTCACTAATCCCACTTGGCTGCCCAGCTTTCTCTCTTCTAGGTTCAAGCGTTCGTTTCCAGTAACACTTTGAATTTTTAGGTTTCACTCTGTTTTCTGCTATATAGATAGATGTGTTTGAAACTCTGAATCAAACACGGTTTGTGCTAGCTCCTTGAAACTTGACAAAATGAAGTAGTTCTAAGTTCTATCTCTATGGTTTGTTTCCTCTTGAAGTACCCCATGCAGAGACTGGCGAAAAACACTTTCGTTTGAAAGGGGTTGCCAAGCTTCCAAAAAACTACTAGTTTGCTGAAATCTCAGCAAACATTTTTTCACCAAAACTTGATGATACTTGGTGGTAATGATCAGTTCACTAATCCCACTTGGCTGCCCAACTTTCACTCTTCTAGGTTCAAGCGTTCGTTTCCAGTAACATTTTGAATTTTTAGGTTTCACTCTGTTTTCTGCTATATAGATAGATGTGTTTGGAATTCTAAATCAAACACTGTTTGTGCTAGCTCCTTGAAACTTGACCAAATGAAGTAGTTCTAAGTTCTATCTCTATGGTTTGTTTCCTCTTGAAGTACCCCATGCAGAGACTGGCGAAAAACACTTTCGTTTGAAAGGGGTTGCCAAGCGTCCAAAAAACTACTAGTTTGCTGAAATCTCAGCAAACATTTTTTCACCAAAACTTGATGATACTTGGTGGTAATGATCAGTTCACTAATCCCATTGGCTGCCCAACTTTCACTCTTCTAGGTTCAAGCGTTCGTTTCCAGTAACACTTTAGGTTTCACTCTGTTTTCTGCTATATAGATAGATGTGTTCGAAACTCTGAATCAAACACGGTTTGTGCTAGCTGCGTGAAACTTGACAAAATGAAGTAGTTCTAAGTTCTATCTCTATGGTTTGTTTCCTCTTGAAGTACCCCATGCAGAGACTGGCGAAAAACACTTTCGTTTGAAAGGGGTTGCCAAGCTTCCAAAAAACTACTAGTTTGCTGAAATCTCAGCAAACATTTTTTCACCAAAACTTGATGATACTTGGTGGTAATGATCAGTTCACTAATCCCACTTGGCTGCCCAACTTTCACTCTTCTAGGTTCAAGCTTTCGTTTCCAGTAACACTTTGAATTTTTAGGTTTCACTCTGTTTTCTGCTATATAGATAGATGTGTTTGGAATTCTAAATCAAACACGGTTTGTGCTAGCTCCTTGAAACTTGACCAAATGAAGTAGTTCTAAGTTCTATCTCTATGGTTTGTTTCCTCTTGAAGTACCCCATGCAGAGACTGGCGAAAAACACTTTCGTTTGAAAGGGGTTGCCAAGCGTCCAAAAAACTACTAGTTTGCTGAAATCTCAGCAAACATTTTTTCACCAAAACTTGATGATACTTGGTGGTAATCATCAGTTCACTAATCCCTCTTGGCTGCCCAACTTTCACTCTTCTAGGTTCAAGCGTTCGTTTCTAGTAACACTTTGAATTTTTAGGTTTCACTCTGTTTTCTGCTATATAGATAGATGTGTTTGGAATTCTAAATCAAACACGGTGTGTGCTAGCTCCTTGAAACTTGACCAAATGAAGTAGTTCTAAGTTCTATCTCTATGGTTTGTTTCCTCTTGAAGTACCCCATGCAGAGACTGGCGAAAAACACTTTCGTTTGAAAGGGTTTGCCAAGCTTCCAAAAAACTACTAGTTTGCTGAAATCTCAGCAAACATTTTTTCACCAAAACTTGATGATACTTGGTGGTAATGATCAGTTCACTAATCCCACTTGACTGCCCAACTTTCACTCTTCTAGGTTCAAGCGTTCGTTTCCAGTAACACTTTGAATTTTTAGATTTCACTCTGTTTTCTGCTATATAGATAGATGTGTTTGGAATTCTAAATCAAACACGGTTTGTGCTAGCTCCTTGAAACTTGACCAAATGAAGTAGTTCTAAGTTCTATCTCTATGGTTTGTTTCCTCTTGAAGTACCCCATGCAGAGACTCTCGAAAAACACTTTCGTTTGAAAGGGGTTGCCAAGCTTCCAAAAAACTACTAGTTTGCTGAAATCTCAGCAAACATTTTTTCACCAAATCTTGATGATACTTGGTGGTAATGATCAGTTCACTAATCTCACTTGGCTGCCCAACTTTTACTCTTCTAGGTTCAAGCGTTCGTTTCCAGTAACACTTTGAATTTTTAGGTTTCACTCTGTTTTCTGCTATATAGATAGATGTGTTTGAAACTCTGAATCAAACACGGTTTGTGCTAGCTCCTTGAAACTTGACCAAATGAAGTAGTTCTAAGTTCTATCTCTATGGTTTGTTTCCTCTTGAAGTACCCCATGCAGAGACTGGCGAAAAACACTTTCGTTTGAAAGGGGTTGCCAAGATTCCAAAAAACTACTAGTTTGCTGAAATCTTAGCAAACATTTTTTCACCAAAACTTGATGATACTTGGTGGTAATGATCAGTTCACTAATCCCACTTGGCTGCCCAACTTTCTCTCTTCTAGGTTCAAGCGTTCGTTTCCAGTAACACTTTGAATTTTTAAGTTTCACTCTGTTTTCTGCTATATAGATAGATGTGTTTGAAACTCTGAATCAAACACGGTTTGTGATAGCTCCTTGAAACTTGACAAAATGAAGTAGTTCTAAGTTCTATCTCTATGGTTTGTTTCCTCTTGAAGTACCCCATGCAGAGACTGGCGAAAAACACTTTCGTTTGAAAGGGGTTGCCAAGCGTCCAAAAAACTACTAGTTTGCTGAAATCTCAGCAAACATTTTTTCACCAAAACTTGATGATACTTGGTGGTAATGATCAGTTCACTAATCCCACTTGGCTGCCCAACTTTCACTCTTCTAGGTTCAAGCGTTCGTTTCCAGTAACATTTTGAATTTTTAGGTTTCACTCTGTTTTCTGCTATATAGATAGATGTGTTTGGAATTCTAAATCAAACACGGTTTGTGCTAGCTCCTTGAAACTTGACCAAATGAAGTAGTTCTAAGTTCTATCTCTATGGTTTGTTTCCTCTTGAAGTACCCCATGCAGACACTGGCGAAAAACACTTTCGTTTGAAAGGGGTTGCCAAGCGTCCAAAAAACTACTAGTTTGCTGAAATCTCAGCAAACATTTTTTCACCAAAACTTAATGATACTAGG
Organism: Callospermophilus lateralis; assembly: GCF_048772815.1. Taxonomy (NCBI): domain Eukaryota; kingdom Metazoa; phylum Chordata; class Mammalia; order Rodentia; family Sciuridae; genus Callospermophilus; species Callospermophilus lateralis. Next base: position 12,233 of record NW_027510973.1, read on the forward strand.
TGGTAATGATCAGTTCACTAATCCCACTTGGCTGCCCAACTTTCACTCTTCTAGGTTCAAGCGTTCGTTTCCAGTAACACTTTGAATTTTTAGGTTTCACTCTGTTTTCTGCTATATAGATAGATGTGTTCGAAACACTGAATCAAACACGGTTTGTGCTAGCTGCGTGAAACTTGACAAAATGAAGTAGTTCTAAGTTCTATCTCTATGGTTTGTTTCCTCTTGAAGTACCCCATGCAGAGACTGGCGAAAAACACTTTCGTTTGAAAGGGGTTGCCAAGCTTCCAAAAAACTACTAGTTTGCTGAAATCTCAGCAAACATTTTTTCACCAAAACTTGATGATACTTGCTGGTAATGATCAGTTCACTAATCCCACTTGGCTGCCCAACTTTCACTCTTCTAGGTTCAAGCGTTCGTTTCCAGTAACACTTTGAATTTTTAGGTTTCACTCTGTTTTCTGCTACATAGATAGCTGTGTTTGGAATTCTAAATCAAACACTGTTTGTGCTAGCTCCTTGAAACTTGACCAAATGAAGTAGTTCTAAGTTCTATCTCTATGGTTTGTTTCCTCTTGAAGTACCCCATGCAGAGACTGGCGAAAAACACTTTCGTTTGAAAGGGGTTGCCAAGATTCCAAAAAACTACTAGTTTGCTGAAATCTCAGCAAACATTTTTTCACCAAAACTTGATGATACTTGGTGGTAATGATCAGTTCACTAATCCCACTTGGCTGCCCAACTTTCACTCTTCTAGGTTCAAGCGTTCGTTTCCAGTAACACTTTGAATTTTTAGGTTTCACTCAGTTTTCTGCTATATAGATAGATGTGTTCGAAACACTGAATCAAACACGGTTTGTGCTAGCTGCGTGAAACTTGACAAAATGAAGTAGTTCTAAGTTCTATCTCTATGGTTTGTTTCCTCTTGAAGTACCCCATGCAGAGACTGGCGAAAAACACTTTCGTTTGAAAGGGGTTGCCAAGCTTCCAAAAAACTACTAGTTTGCTGAAATCTCAGCAAACATTTTTTCACCAAAACTTGATGATACTTGGTGGTAATGATCAGTTCACTAATCCCACTTGGCTGCCCAACTTTCACTCTTCTAGGTTCAAGCGTTCGTTTCCAGTAACACTTTGAATTTTTAGGTTTCACTCTGTTTTCTGCTATATAGATAGATGTGTTTGGAATTCTAAATCAAACACGGTTTGTGCTAGCTCCATGAAACTTGACCAAATGAAGTAGTTCTAAGTTCTATCTCTGTGGTTTGTTTCCTCTTGAAGTACCCCATGCAGAGACTGGCGAAAAACACTTTCGTTTGAAAGGGGTTGCCAAGCGTCCAAAAAACTACTAGTTTGCTGAAATCTCAGCAAACATTTTTTCACCAAAACTTGATGATACTTGGTGGTAATGATCAGTTCACTAATCCCACTTGGCTGCCCAACTTTCACTCTTCTAGGTTCAAGCGTTCGTTTCCAGTAACACTTTGAATTTTTAGGTTTCACTCTGTTTTCTGCTACATAGATAGCTGTGTTTGGAATTCTAAATCAAACACTGTTTGTGCTAGCTCCTTGAAACTTGACCAAATGAAGTAGTTCTAAGTTCTATCTCTATGGTTTGTTTCCTCTTGAAGTACCCCATGCAGAGACTGGCGAAAAACACTTTCGTTTGAAAGGGGTTGCCAAGATTCCAAAAAACTACTAGTTTGCTGAAATCTCAGCAAACATTTTTTCACCAAAACTTGATGATACTTGGTGGTAATGATCAGTTCACTAATCCCACTTGGCTGCCCAACTTTCTCTCTTCTAGGTTCAAGCGTTCGTTTCCAGTAACACTTTGAATTTTTAGGTTTCACTCTGTTTTCTGCTATATAGATAGATGTGTTTGAAACTCTGAATCAAACACGGTTTGTGCTAGCTCCTTGAAACTTGACAAAATGAAGTAGTTCTAAGTTCTATCTCTATGGTTTGTTTCCTCTTGAAGTACCCCATGCAGAGACTGGCGAAAAACACTTTCATTTGAAAGGGGTTGCCAAGCGTCCAAAAAACTACTAGTTTGCTGAAATCTCAGCAAACATTTTTTCACCAAAACTTGATGATACTTGGTGGTAATGATCAGTTCACTAATCCCACTTGGCTGCCCAACTTTCACTCTTCTAGGTTCAAGCGTTCGTTTCCAGTAACATTTTGAATTTTTAGGTTTCACTCTGTTTTCTGCTATATAGATAGATGTGTTTGGAATTCTAAATCAAACACGGTTTGTGCTAGCTCCTTGAAACTTGACCAAATGAAGTAGTTCTAAGTTCTATCTCTATGGTTTGTTTCCTCTTGACGTACCCCATGCAGAGACTGGCGAAAAACACTTTCGTTTGAAAGGGGTTGCCAAGCTTCCAAAAAACTACTAGTTTGCTGAAATCTCAGCAAACATTTTTTCACCAAAACTTGATGATACTTGGTGGTAATGATCAGTTCACTAATCCCACTTGGCTGCCCAACTTTCACTCTTCTAGGTTCAAGCTTTCGTTTCCAGTAACACTTTGAATTTTTAGGTTTCACTCTGTTTTCTGCTATATAGATAGATGTGTTTGGAATTCTAAATCAAACACGGTTTGTGCTAGCTCCTTGAAACTTGACCAAATGAAGTAGTTCTAAGTTCTATCTCTATGGTTTGTTTCCTCTTGAAGTACCCCATGCAGAGACTGGCGAAAAACACTTTCGTTTGAAAGGGGTTGCCAAGCGTCCAAAAAACTACTAGTTTGCTGAAATCTCAGCAAACATTTTTTCACCAAAACTTGATGATACTTGGTGGTAATCATCAGTTCACTAATCCCTCTTGGCTGCCCAACTTTCACTCTTCTAGGTTCAAGCGTTCGTTTCTAGTAACACTTTGAATTTTTAGGTTTCACTCTGTTTTCTGCTATATAGATAGATGTGTTTGGAATTCTAAATCAAACACGGTGTGTGCTAGCTCCTTGAAACTTGACCAAATGAAGTAGTTCTAAGTTCTATCTCTATGGTTTGTTTCCTCTTGAAGTACCCCATGCAGAGACTGGCGAAAAACACTTTCGTTTGAAAGGGTTTGCCAAGCTTCCAAAAAACTACTAGTTTGCTGAAATCTCAGCAAACATTTTTTCACCAAAACTTGATGATACTTGGTGGTAATGATCAGTTCACTAATCCCACTTGACTGCCCAACTTTCACTCTTCTAGGTTCAAGCGTTCGTTTCCAGTAACACTTTGAATTTTTAGATTTCACTCTGTTTTCTGCTATATAGATAGATGTGTTTGGAATTCTAAATCAAACACGGTTTGTGCTAGCTCCTTGAAACTTGACCAAATGAAGTAGTTCTAAGTTCTATCTCTATGGTTTGTTTCCTCTTGAAGTACCCCATGCAGAGACTCTCGAAAAACACTTTCGTTTGAAAGGGGTTGCCAAGCTTCCAAAAAACTACTAGTTTGCTGAAATCTCAGCAAACATTTTTTCACCAAATCTTGATGATACTTGGTGGTAATGATCAGTTCACTAATCTCACTTGGCTGCCCAACTTTTACTCTTCTAGGTTCAAGCGTTCGTTTCCAGTAACACTTTGAATTTTTAGGTTTCACTCTGTTTTCTGCTATATAGATAGATGTGTTTGAAACTCTGAATCAAACACGGTTTGTGCTAGCTCCTTGAAACTTGACCAAATGAAGTAGTTCTAAGTTCTATCTCTATGGTTTGTTTCCTCTTGAAGTACCCCATGCAGAGACTGGCGAAAAACACTTTCGTTTGAAAGGGGTTGCCAAGATTCCAAAAAACTACTAGTTTGCTGAAATCTTAGCAAACATTTTTTCACCAAAACTTGATGATACTTGGTGGTAATGATCAGTTCACTAATCCCACTTGGCTGCCCAACTTTCTCTCTTCTAGGTTCAAGCGTTCGTTTCCAGTAACACTTTGAATTTTTAAGTTTCACTCTGTTTTCTGCTATATAGATAGATGTGTTTGAAACTCTGAATCAAACACGGTTTGTGATAGCTCCTTGAAACTTGACAAAATGAAGTAGTTCTAAGTTCTATCTCTATGGTTTGTTTCCTCTTGAAGTACCCCATGCAGAGACTGGCGAAAAACACTTTCGTTTGAAAGGGGTTGCCAAGCGTCCAAAAAACTACTAGTTTGCTGAAATCTCAGCAAACATTTTTTCACCAAAACTTGATGATACTTGGTGGTAATGATCAGTTCACTAATCCCACTTGGCTGCCCAACTTTCACTCTTCTAGGTTCAAGCGTTCGTTTCCAGTAACATTTTGAATTTTTAGGTTTCACTCTGTTTTCTGCTATATAGATAGATGTGTTTGGAATTCTAAATCAAACACGGTTTGTGCTAGCTCCTTGAAACTTGACCAAATGAAGTAGTTCTAAGTTCTATCTCTATGGTTTGTTTCCTCTTGAAGTACCCCATGCAGACACTGGCGAAAAACACTTTCGTTTGAAAGGGGTTGCCAAGCGTCCAAAAAACTACTAGTTTGCTGAAATCTCAGCAAACATTTTTTCACCAAAACTTAATGATACTAGGTGGTAATGATCAGTTCACTAATCCCACTTGGCTGCCCAACTTTCACTCTTCTAGGTTCAAGCGTTCGTTTCCAGTAACACTTTGAATTTTTAGGTTTCACTCTGTTTTCTGCTATATAGATAGATGTGTTCGAAACACTGAATCAAACACGGTTTGTGCTAGCTGCGTGAAACTTGACAAAATGAAGTAGTTCTAAGTTCTATCTCTATGGTTTGTTTCCTCTTGAAGTACCCCATGCAGAGACTGGCGAAAAACACTTTCGTTTGAAAGGGGTTGCCAAGCTTCCAAAAAACTACTAGTTTGCTGAAATCTCAGCAAACATTTTTTCACCAAAACTTGATGATACTTGCTGGTAATGATCAGTTCACTAATCCCACTTGGCTGCCCAACTTTCACTCTTCTAGGTTCAAGCGTTCGTTTCCAGTAACACTTTGAATTTTTAGGTTTCACTCTGTTTTCTGCTACATAGATAGCTGTGTTTGGAATTCTAAATCAAACACTGTTTGTGCTAGCTCCTTGAAACTTGACCAAATGAAGTAGTTCTAAGTTCTATCTCTATGGTTTGTTTCCTCTTGAAGTACCCCATGCAGAGACTGGCGAAAAACACTTTCGTTTGAAAGGGGTTGCCAAGATTCCAAAAAACTACTAGTTTGCTGAAATCTCAGCAAACATTTTTCACCAAAACTTGATGATACTTGGTGGTAATGATCAGTTCACTAATCCCACTTGGCTGCCCAACTTTCACTCTTCTAGGTTCAAGCGTTCGTTTCCAGTAACACTTTGAATTTTTAGGTTTCACTCTGTTTTCTGCTATATAGATAGATGTGTTTGGAATTCTAAATCAAACACGGTTTGTGCTAGCTCCTTGAAACTTGACCAAATGAAGTAGTTCTAAGTTCTATCTCTGTGGTTTGTTTCCTCTTGAAGTACCCCATGCAGAGACTGGCGAAAAACACTTTCGTTTGAAAGGGGTTGCCAAGCGTCCAAAAAACTACTAGTTTGCTGAAATCTCAGCAAACATTTTTTCACCAAAACTTGATGATACTTGGTGGTAATGATCAGTTCACTAATCCCACTTGGCTGCCCAACTTTCACTCTTCTAGGTTCAAGCGTTCGTTTCCAGTAACACTTTGAATTTTTAGGTTTCACTCTGTTTTCTGCTACATAGATAGCTGTGTTTGGAATTCTAAATCAAACACTGTTTGTGCTAGCTCCTTGAAACTTGACCAAATGAAGTAGTTCTAAGTTCTATTTCTATGGTTTGTTTCCTCTTGAAGTACCCCATGCAGAGACTGGCGAAAAACACTTTCGTTTGAAAGGGGTTGCCAAGATTCCAAAAAACTACTAGTTTGCTGAAATCTCAGCAAACATTTTTTCACCAAAACTTGATGATACTTGGTGGTAATGATCAGTTCACTAATCCCACTTGGCTGCCCAACTTTCTCTCTTCTAGGTTCAAGCGTTCGTTTCCAGTAACACCTTGAATTTTTAGGTTTCACTCTGTTTTCTGCTATATAGATAGATGTGTTTGAAACTCTGAATCAAACACGGTTTGTGCTAGCTCCTTGAAACTTGACCAAATGAAGTAGTTCTAAGTTCTATCTCTATGGTTTGTTTCCTCTTGAAGTACCCCATGCAGAGACTGGCGAAAAACACTTTCGTTTGAAAGGGGTTGCCAAGCGTCCAAAAAACTACTAGTTTGCTGAAATCTCAGCAAACATTTTTTCACCAAAACTTGATGATACTAGGTGGTAATGATCAGTTCACTAATCCCACTTGGCTGCCCAACTTTCACTCTTCTAGGTTCAAGCGTTCGTTTCCAGTAACACTTTGAATTTTTAGGTTTCACTCAGTTTTCTGCTATATAGATAGATGTGTTCGAAACACTGAATCAAACACGGTTTGTGCTAGCTGCGTGAAACTTGACAAAATGAAGTAGTTCTAAGTTCTATCTCTATGGTTTGTTTCCTCTTGAAGTACCCCATGCAGAGACTGGCGAAAAACACTTTCGTTTGAAAGGGGTTGCCAAGCTTCCAAAAAACTACTAGTTTGCTGAAATCTCAGCAAACATTTTTTCACCAAAACTTGATGATACTTGGTGGTAATGATCAGTTCACTAATCCCACTTGGCTGCCCAACTTTCACTCTTCTAGGTTCAAGCGTTCGTTTCCAGTAACACTTTGAATTTTTAGGTTTCACTCTGTTTTCTGCTATATAGATAGATGTGTTTGGAATTCTAAATCAAACACGGTTTGTGCTAGCTCCATGAAACTTGACCAAATGAAGTAGTTCTAAGTTCTATCTCTGTGGTTTGTTTCCTCTTGAAGTACCCCATGCAGAGACTGGCGAAAAACACTTTCGTTTGAAAGGGGTTGCCAAGCGTCCAAAAAACTACTAGTTTGCTGAAATCTCAGCAAACATTTTTTCACCAAAACTTGATGATACTTGGTGGTAATGATCAGTTCACTAATCCCACTTGGCTGCCCAACTTTCACTCTTCTAGGTTCAAGCGTTCGTTTCCAGTAACACTTTGAATTTTTAGGTTTCACTCTGTTTTCTGCTACATAGATAGCTGTGTTTGGAATTCTAAATCAAACACTGTTTGTGCTAGCTCCTTGAAACTTGACCAAATGAAGTAGTTCTAAGTTCTATCTCTATGGTTTGTTTCCTCTTGAAGTACCCCATGCAGAGACTGGCGAAAAACACTTTCGTTTGAAAGGGGTTGCCAAGATTCCAAAAAACTACTAGTTTGCTGAAATCTCAGCAAACATTTTTTCACCAAAACTTGATGATACTTGGTGGTAATGATCAGTTCACTAATCCCACTTGGCTGCCCAACTTTCTCTCTTCTAGGTTCAAGCGTTCGTTTCCAGTAACACTTTGAATTTTTAGGTTTCACTCTGTTTTCTGCTATATAGATAGATGTGTTTGAAACTCTGAATCAAACACGGTTTGTGCTAGCTCCTTGAAACTTGACAAAATGAAGTAGTTCTAAGTTCTATCTCTATGGTTTGTTTCCTCTTGAAGTACCCCATGCAGAGACTGGCGAAAAACACTTTCATTTGAAAGGGGTTGCCAAGCGTCCAAAAAACTACTAGTTTGCTGAAATCTCAGCAAACATTTTTTCACCAAAACTTGATGATACTTGGTGGTAATGATCAGTTCACTAATCCCACTTGGCTGCCCAACTTTCACTCTTCTAGGTTCAAGCGTTCGTTTCCAGTAACATTTTGAATTTTTAGGTTTCACTCTGTTTTCTGCTATATAGATAGATGTGTTTGGAATTCTAAATCAAACACGGTTTGTGCTAGCTCCTTGAAACTTGACCAAATGAAGTAGTTCTAAGTTCTATCTCTATGGTTTGTTTCCTCTTGACGTACCCCATGCAGAGACTGGCGAAAAACACTTTCGTTTGAAATGGGTTGCCAAGCGTCCAAAAAACTACTAGTTTGCTGAAATCTCAGCAAATATTTTTTCACCAAAACTTGATGATACTTGGTGGTAATGATCAGTTCACTAATCCCACTTGGCTGCCCAACTTTCACTCTTCTAGGTTCAAGCGTTCGTTTCCAGTAACACTTTGAAATTTTAGGTTTCACTCTGTTTTCTGCTACATAGATAGCTGTGTTTGGAATTCTAAATCAAACACTGTTTGTGCTAGCTCCTTGAAACTTGACCAAATGAAGTAGTTCTAAGTTCTATCTCTATGGTTTGTTTCCTCTTGAAGTACCCCATGCAGAGACTGGCGAAAAACACTTTCGTTTGAAAGGGGTTGCCAAGCTTCCAAAAAACTACTAGTTTGCTGAAATCTCAGCAAACATTTTTTCACCAAAACTTGATGATACTTGGTGGTAATGATCAGTTCACTAATCCCACTTGGCTGCCCAACTTTCACTCTTCTAGGTTCAAGCGTTCGTTTCCAGTAACACTTTGAATTTTTAGGTTTCACTCTGTTTTCTGCTATATAGATAGATGTGTTTGGAATTCTAAATCAAACACGGTTTGTGCTAGCTCCTTGAAACTTGACCAAATGAAGTAGTTCTAAGTTCTATCTCTGTGGTTTGTTTCCTCTTGAAGTACCCCATGCAGAGACTGGCGAAAAACACTTTCGTTTGAAAGGGGTTGCCAAGCGTCCAAAAAACTACTAGTTTGCTGAAATCTCAGCAAACATTTTTTCACCAAAACTTGATGATACTTGGTGGTAATGATCAGTTCACCAATCCCACTTGGCTGCCCAACTTTCACTCTTCTAGGTTCAAGCGTTCGTTTCCAGTAACACTTTGAATTTTTAGGTTTCACTCTGTTTTCTGCTACATAGATAGCTGTGTTTGGAATTCTAAATCAAACACTGTTTGTGCTAGCTCCTTGAAACTTGACCAAATGAAGTAGTTCTAAGTTCTATCTCTATGGTTTGTTTCCTCTTGAAGTACCCCATGCAGAGACTGGCGAAAAACACTTTCGTTTGAAAGGGGTTGCCAAGATTCCAAAAAACTACTAGTTTGCTGAAATCTCAGCAAACATTTTTTCACCAAAACTTGATGATACTTGGTGGTAATGATCAGTTCACTAATCCCACTTGGCTGCCCAACTTTCTCTCTTCTAGGTTCAAGCGTTCGTTTCCAGTAACACTTTGAATTTTTAGGTTTCACTCTGTTTTCTGCTATATAGATAGATGTGTTTGAAACTCTGAATCAAACACGGTTTGTGCTAGCTCCTTGAAACTTGACAAAATGAAGTAGTTCTAAGTTCTATCTCTATGGTTTGTTTCCTCTTGAAGTACCCCATGCAGAGACTGGCGAAAAACACTTTCGTTTGAAAGGGGTTGCCAAGCGTCCAAAAAACTACTAGTTTGCTGAAATCTCAGCAAACATTTTTTCACCAAAACTTGATGATACTTGGTGGTAATGATCAGTTCACTAATCCCACTTGGCTGCCCAACTTTCACTCTTCTAGGTTCAAGCGTTCGTTTCCAGTAACACTTTGAATTTTTAGGTTTCACTCTGTTTTCTGCTACATAGATAGCTGTGTTTGGAATTCTAAATCAAACACTGTTTGTGCTAGCTCCTTGAAACTTGACCAAATGAAGTAGTTCTAAGTTCTCTCTCTATGGTTTGTTTCCTCTTGAAGTACCCCATGCAGAGACTGGCGAAAAACACTTTCGTTTGAAAGGGGTTGCCAAGATTCCAAAAAACTACTAGTTTGCTGAAATCTCAGCAAACATTTTTTCACCAAAACTTGATGATACTTGGTGGTAATGATCAGTTCACTAATCCCACTTGGCTGCCCAACTTTCTCTCTTCTAGGTTCAAGCGTTCGTTTCCAGTAACACTTTGAATTTTTAGGTTTCACTCTGTTTTCTGCTATATAGATAGATGTGTTTGAAACTCTGAATCAAACACGGTTTGTGCTAGCTCCTTGAAACTTGACAAAATGAAGTAGTTCTAAGTTCTATCTCTATGGTTTGTTTCCTCTTGAAGTACCCCATGTAGAGACTGGCGAAAAACACTTTCATTTGAAAGGGGTTGCCAAGCGTCCAAAAAACTACTAGTTTGCTGAAATCTCAGCAAACATTTTTTCACCAAAACTTGATGATACTTGGTGGTAATGATCAGTTCACTAATCCCACTTGGCTGCCCAACTTTCACTCTTCTAGGTTCAAGCGTTCGTTTCCAGTAACATTTTGAATTTTTAGGTTTCACTCTGTTTTCTGCTATATAGATAGATGTGTTTGGAATTCTAAATCAAACACGGTTTGTGCTAGCTCCTTGAAACTTGACCAAATGAAGTAGTTCTAAGTTCTATCTCTATGGTTTGTTTCCTCTTGACGTACCCCATGCAGAGACTGGCGAAAAACACTTTCGTTTGAAATGGGTTGCCAAGCGTCCAAAAAACTACTAGTTTGCTGAAATCTCAGCAAATATTTTTTCACCAAAACTTGATGATACTTGGTGGTAATGATCAGTTCACTAATCCCACTTGGCTGCCCAACTTTCACTCTTCTAGGTTCAAGCGTTCGTTTCCAGTAACACTTTGAATTTTTAGGTTTCACTCTGTTTTCTGCTACATAGATAGCTGTGTTTGGAATTCTAAATCAAACACTGTTTGTGCTAGCTCCTTGAAACTTGACCAAATGAAGTAGTTCTAAGTTCTATCTCTATGGTTTGTTTCTTCTTGAAGTACCCCATGCAGAGACTGGCGAAAAACACTTTCGTTTGAAAGGGGTTGCCAAGATTCCAAAAAACTACTAGTTTGCTGAAATCTCAGCAAACATTTTTTCACCAAAACTTGATGATACTTGGTGGTAATGATCAGTTCACTAATCCCACTTGGCTGCCCAACTTTCTCTCTTCTAGGTTCAAGCGTTCGTTTCCAGTAACACTTTGAATTTTTAGGTTTCACTCTGTTTTCTGCTATATAGATAGATGTGTTTGAAACTCTGAATCAAACACGGTTTGTGCTAGCTCCTTGAAACATGACAAAATGAAGTAGTTCTAAGTTCTATCTCTATGGTTTGTTTCCTCTTGAAGTACCCCATGCAGAGACTGGCGAAAAACACTTTCGTTTGAAAGGGGTTGCCAAGCGTCCAAAAAACTACTAGTTTGCTGAAATCTCAGCAAACATTTTTTCACCAAAACTTGATGATACTTGGTGGTAATGATCAGTTCACTAATCCCACTTGGCTGCCCAACTTTCACTCTTCTAGGTTCAAGCGTTCGTTTCCAGTAACATTTTGAATTTTTAGGTTTCACTCTGTTTTCTGCTATATAGATAGATGTGTTTGGAATTCTAAATCAAACACGGTTTGTGCTAGCTCCTTGAAACTTGACCAAATGAAGTAGTTCTAAGTTCTATCTCTATGGTTTGTTTCCTCTTGAAGTACCCCATGCAGAGACTGGCGAAAAACACTTTCGTTTGAAAGGGGTTGCCAAGCGTCCAAAAAACTACTAGTTTGCTGAAATCTCAGCAAACATTTTTTCACCAAAACTTGATGATACTTGGTGGTAATGATCAGTTCACTAATCCCACTTGGCTGCCCAACTTTCACTCTTCTAGGTTCAAGCGTTCGTTTCCAGTAACACTTTGAATTTTTAGGTTTCACTCTGTTTTCTGCTACATAGATAGCTGTGTTTGGAATTCTAAATCAAACACTGTTTGTGCTAGCTCCTTGAAACTTGACCAAATGAAGTAGTTCTAAGTTCTATCTCTATGGTTTGTTTCCTCTTGAAGTACCCCATGCAGAGACTCGCGAAAAACACTTTCGTTTGAAAGGGGTTGCCAAGATTCCAAAAAACTACTAGTTTTCTGAAATCTCAGCAAACATTTTTTCACCGAATCTTGATGATACTTGGTGGTAGTGATCAGTTCACTAATCTCACTTGGCTGCCCAACTTTCACTCTTCTAGGTTCAAGCGTTCGTTTCCAGTAACACTTTGAATTTTTAGGTTTCACTCTGTTTTCTGCTACATAGATAGCTGTGTTTGGAATTCTAAATCAAACACTGTTTGTGCTAGCTCCTTGAAACTCGACCAAATGAAGTAGTTCTAAGTTCTATCTCTATGGTTTGTTAAATCTTGAAGTACCCCATGCAGAGACTGGCGAAAAACAGTTTCGTTTGAAAGGGGTTGCCAAGCTTCCAAAAAACTACTAGTTTGCTGAAATCTCAGCAAATATTTTTTCACCAAAACTTGATGATACTTGGTGGTAATGATCAGTTCACTAATCCCACTTGGCTGCCCAACTTTCACTCTTCTAGGTTCAAGCGTTCGTTTCCAGTAACACTTTGAATTTTTAGGTTTCACTCTGTTTTCTGCTATATAGATAGATGTGTTTGAAACTCTGAATCAAACACGGTTTGTGCTAGCTGCGTGAAACTTGACAAAATGAAGTAGTTCTAAGTTCTATCTCTATGGTTTGTTTCCTCTTGAAGTACCCCATGCAGAGACTGGCGAAAAACACTTTCGTTTGAAAGGGGTTGCCAAGCGTCCAAAAAACTACTAGTTTGCTGAAATCTCAGCAAACATTTTTTCACCAAAACTTGATGATACTTGGTGGTAATGATCAGTTCACTAATCCCACTTGGCTGCCCAACTTTCACTCTTCTAGGTTCAAGCGTTCGTTTCCAGTAACACTTTGAATTTTTAGGTTTCACTCTGTTTTCTGCTATATAGATAGATGTGTTTGGAATTCTAAATCAAACACGGTTTGTGCTAGCTCCTTGAAACTTGACCAAATGAAGTAGTTCTAAGTTCTATCTCTATGGTTTGTTTCCTCTTGAAGTACCCCATGCAGAGACTGGCGCAAAACACTTTCGTTTGAAAGGGGTTGCCAAGCGTCCAAAAAACTACCAGTTTGCTGAAATCTCAGCAAACATTTTTTCACCAAAACTTGATGATACTTGGTGGTAATGATCAGTTCACTAATCCCACTTGGCTGCCCAGCTTTCTCTCTTCTAGGTTCAAGCGTTCGTTTCCAGTAACACTTTGAATTTTTAGGTTTCACTCTGTTTTCTGCTATATAGATAGATGTGTTTGAAACTCTGAATCAAACACGGTTTGTGCTAGCTCCTTGAAACTTGACAAAATGAAGTAGTTCTAAGTTCTATCTCTATGGTTTGTTTCCTCTTGAAGTACCCCATGCAGAGACTGGCGAAAAACACTTTCGTTTGAAAGGGGTTGCCAAGCTTCCAAAAAACTACTAGTTTGCTGAAATCTCAGCAAACATTTTTTCACCAAAACTTGATGATACTTGGTGGTAATGATCAGTTCACTAATCCCACTTGGCTGCCCAACTTTCACTCTTCTAGGTTCAAGCGTTCGTTTCCAGTAACATTTTGAATTTTTAGGTTTCACTCTGTTTTCTGCTATATAGATAGATGTGTTTGGAATTCTAAATCAAACACTGTTTGTGCTAGCTCCTTGAAACTTGACCAAATGAAGTAGTTCTAAGTTCTATCTCTATGGTTTGTTTCCTCTTGAAGTACCCCATGCAGAGACTGGCGAAAAACACTTTCGTTTGAAAGGGGTTGCCAAGCGTCCAAAAAACTACTAGTTTGCTGAAATCTCAGCAAACATTTTTTCACCAAAACTTGATGATACTTGGTGGTAATGATCAGTTCACTAATCCCACTTGGCTGCCCAACTTTCACTCTTCTAGGTTCAAGCGTTCGTTTCCAGTAACACTTTGAATTTTTAGGTTTCACTCTGTTTTCTGCTATATAGATAGATGTGTTCGAAACTCTGAATCAAACACGGTTTGTGCTAGCTGCGTGAAACTTGACAAAATGAAGTAGTTCTAAGTTCTATCTCTATGGTTTGTTTCCTCTTGAAGTACCCCATGCAGAGACTGGCGAAAAACACTTTCGTTTGAAAGGGGTTGCCAAGCTTCCAAAAAACTACTAGTTTGCTGAAATCTCAGCAAACATTTTTTCACCAAAACTTGATGATACTTGGTGGTAATGATCAGTTCACTAATCCCACTTGGCTGCCCAACTTTCACTCTTCTAGGTTCAAGCGTTCGTTTCCAGTAACACTTTGAATTTTTAGGTTTCACTCTGTTTTCTGCTATATAGATAGATGTGTTTGGAATTCTAAATCAAACACGGTTTGTGCTAGCTCCTTGAAACTTGACCAAATGAAGTAGTTCTAAGTTCTATCTCTATGGTTTGTTTCCTCTTGAAGTACCCCATGCAGAGACTGGCGAAAAACACTTTCGTTTGAAAGGGGTTGCCAAGCGTCCAAAAAACTACTAGTTTGCTGAAATCTCAGCAAACATTTTTTCACCAAAACTTGATGATACTTGGTGGTAATGATCAGTTCACTGATCCCACTTGGCTGCCCAACTTTCACTCTTCTAGGTTCAAGCGTTCGTTTCCAGTAACATTTTGAATTTTTAGGTTTCACTCTGTTTTCTGCTATATAGATAGATGTGTTTGGAATTCTAAATCAAACACGGTTTGTGCTAGCTCCTTGAAACTTGACCAAATGAAGTAGTTCTAAGTTCTATCTCTATGGTTTGTTTCCTCTTGAAGTACCCCATGCAGAGACTGGCGAAAAACACTTTCGTTTGAAAGGGGTTGCCAAGCTTCCAAAAAACTACTAGTTTGCTGAAATCTCAGCAAACATTTTTTCACCAAAACTTGATGATACTTGGTGGTAATGATCAGTTCACTAATCCCACTTGACTGCCCAACTTTCACTCTTCTAGGTTCAAGCGTTCGTTTCCAGTAACACTTTGAATTTTTAGGTTTCACTCTGTTTTCTGCTATATAGATAGATGTGTTTGGAATTCTAAATCAAACACGGTTTGTGCTAGCTCCTTGAAAGTTGACCAAATGAAGTAGTTCTAAGTTCTATCTCTATGGTTTGTTTCCTCTTGAAGTACCCCATGCAGAGACTGGCGAAAAACACTTTCGTTTGAAAGGGGTTGCCAAGCTTCCAAAAAACTACTAGTTTGCTGAAATCTCAGCAAACATTTTTTCACCAAAACTTGATGATACTTGGTGGTAATGATCAGTTCACTAATCCCACTTGGCTGCCCAACTTTCACTCTTCTAGGTTCAAGCGTTCGTTTCCAGTAACACTTTGAATTTTTAGGTTTCACTCTGTTTTCTGCTATATAGATAGATGTGTTTGAAACTCTGAGTCAAACACGGTTTGTGCTAGCTGCGTGAAACTTGACAAAATGAAATAGTTCTAAGTTCTATCTCTATGGTTTGTTTCCTCTTGAAGTACCCCATGCAGAGACTGGCGCAAAACACTTTCCTTTGAAAGGGTTGCCAAGCTTCCAAAAAACTACTAGTTTGCTGAAATCTCAGCAAACATTTTTTCACCAAATCTTGATGATACTTGGTGGTAATGATCAGTTCACTAGTCTCACTTGGCTGCCCAATTTTCACTCTTCTAGGTTCAAGCGTTCGTTTCCAGTAACACTTTGAATTTTTAGGTTTCACTCTGTTTTCTGCTACATAGATAGCTGTGTTTGGAATTCTAAATCAAACACTGTTTGTGCTAGCTCCTTGAAACTTGACCAAATGAAGTAGTTCTAAGTTCTATCTCTATGGTTTGTTTCCTCTTGAAGTACCCCATGCAGAGACTGGCGAAAAACACTTTCGTTTGAAAGGGGTTGCCAAGATTCCAAAAACTACTAGTTTTCTGAAATCTCAGCAAACATTTTTTCACCAAATCTTGATGATGCTTGGTGGTAATGATCAGTTCACTAATCTCACTGTGCTGCCCAACTTTCACTCTTCTAGGTTCAAGCGTTCGTTCCAGTAACACTTTGAATTTTTAGGTTTCACTCTGTTTTCTGCTACATAGATAGCTGTGTTTGGAATTCTAAATCAAACACTGTTTGTGCTAGCTCCTTGAAACTCGACCAAATGAAGTAGTTCTAAGTTCTATCTCTATGGTTTGTTAACTCTTGAAGTACCCCATGCAGAGACTGGCGAAAAACAGTTTCGTTTGAAAGGGGTTGCAAGCTTCCAAAAAACTACTAGTTTGCTGAAATCTCAGCAAACATTTTTTCACCAAAACTTGATGATACTTGGTGGTAATGATCAGTTCACTAATCCCACTTGGCTGCCCAACTTTCACTCTTCTAGGTTCAAGCGTTCGTTTCCAGTAACACTTTGAATTTTTAGGTTTCACTCTGTTTTCTGCTATATAGATAGATGTGTTTGAAACTCTGAATCAAACACGGTTTGTGCTAGCTGCGTGAAACTTGACAAAATGAAGTAGTTCTAAGTTCTATCTCTATGGTTTGTTTCCTCTTGAAGTACCCCATGCAGAGACTGGCGAAAAACACTTTCGTTTGAAAGGGGTTGCCAAGCGTCCAAAAAACTACTAGTTTGCTGAAATCTCAGCAAACATTTTTTCACCAAAACTTGATGATACTTGGTGGTAATGATCAGTTCACTAATCCCACTTGGCTGCCCAACTTTCACTCTTCTAGGTTCAAGGGTTCGTTTCCAGTAACACTTTGAATTTTTAGGTTTCACTCTGTTTTCTGCTATATAGATAGATGTGTTTGGAATTCTAAATCAAACACGGTTTGTGCTAGCTCCTTGAAACTTGACCAAATGAAGTAGTTCTAAGTTCTATCTCTATGGTTTGTTTCCTCTTGAAGTACCCCATGCAGAGACTGGCGCAAAACACTTTCGTTTGAAAGGGGTTGCCAAGCGTCCAAAAAACTACCAGTTTGCTGAAATCTCAGCAAACATTTTTTCACCAAAACTTGATGATACTTGGTGGTAATGATCAGTTCACTAATCCCACTTGGCTGCCCAGCTTTCTCTCTTCTAGGTTCAAGCGTTCGTTTCCAGTAACACTTTGAATTTTTAGGTTTCACTCTGTTTTCTGCTATATAGATAGATGTGTTTGAAACTCTGAATCAAACACGGTTTGTGCTAGCTCCTTGAAACTTGACAAAATGAAGTAGTTCTAAGTTCTATCTCTATGGTTTGTTTCCTCTTGAAGTACCCCATGCAGAGACTGGCGCAAAACACTTTCGTTTGAAAGGGGTTGCCAAGCTTCCAAAAAACTACTAGTTTGCTGAAATCTCAGCAAACATTTTTTCACCAAAACTTGATGATACTTGGTGGTAATGATCAGTTCACTAATCCCA
>NW_027510974.1:0-29383 GCF_048772815.1 Callospermophilus lateralis
CAAGTTTCGTTCTCCTAGGTTGAAGCATTCGTTTGCAGGAACAGTTTGAATTTTTAGGTTTCACTCTGTTTTGTCCTATATTGAAAGATGCAGTTTGAACTCTAAATCAAACACGGTTTTGTGCTAGCTTCTTGAAACTTGACAAAATACTGTAGTTCTACGTTCTATCTCTAAGGTTTGTTTCCTCTTGATGTAGCCTAATGCAGTTACTGGCGAATAACACTTTTATTGAAAGGGGTTGCCAAACTTCCCCAAACTAGAGTCTTCTGAAATCTCAACATATATTTTTTTATCCAATCTTCATGATACTTTCGAGTAATGATCAGTACACCAATCCCACTTGGATGCTCAAGTTTCATTCTCCTACGTTGAAGCATTCGTTTGCAGTAACAGTTTGAATTTTTAGGTTTCATTCTGCTTTCTCCTATATTGACAAATGTAGTTCAAACTCTAAATCATACACGGCTTGGGCTAGCTTCTTGAAACTTGACACAATAAAGTAGTTCTGCATTCTATCCCTAAGGTTTGTTTCCTCTTGATGTAGCCTTCAGCACAGACTGGCGAATAACACTTTCAATGAAAGGCGTTGTTAGGCTGCCAAAAAACTAGAGTCTCCTGAAATCTCAACACATATTTTTTTCCGACCTTAATGATACTTTCAAGTAATGAGCAGTACACCAACCAAACTTGGATGCCCAAGTTTCGTTCTCCTAGGTTGATGCATTCGTTTGCAGTAACAGTTTGAATTTCTAGGTTTCACTCTGTTTTCTCCTATATTGACAGATGCAGCTAGAACTCTAAATCTAACACGGTGTGTGCTAGCTTCTTGAAACTTGACACAATAAAGTAGTTCTACGTTCTATCTCTAAGGTTTGTTTCCTCTTGATGTAGCCTAATGCAGGGACTGGCGAAGAACACTTATATTGAAAGGGGTTGCCAAACTTTCAAAAAACTAGAGTCTCCTGAAATCTCAACATATATTTTTTCATCCAATCTTCATGATACATTCAAGTAATGATCAGTACACCATTCCCACTTGGATGCCCACGTTTTGTTCTTCTAGGTTGAAGCAATCGTTTGCAGGAACAGTTTGAATTTTTAGGTTTCACTCTGTTTTCTCCTATATTGACAGATGCAGTTAGAACTTTAAATCAAACACGGTTTGTGCTAGCTACTTGAAACATGACACAATAAAGTAGTTCTACGTTCTATCCCTAAGGTTTGTTTCCTCTTGATGTACCCTTAAGCAGAGACTGGCGAATAACACATTCAATGAAAGGCGTTGTTAGGCTGCCAAAAAACTACAGTCTCCTGAAATCTCATCATATATTTTTTCTTCCGAACTTCATGATACTTTCAAGTAATGAGCAGTGCACCAATCAAACTTGGATGCCCAAGTTTCCTTCTCCTACGTTGAAGCATTCTTTTGCAGGAAGAGTTTGAATTTTTAGGTTTCACTCTGTTTTGTCCTATATTGACAGATGCAGTTCGAACTCTAAATCAAACACGGTTTGTGCTAGCTTCTTGAAACTTGACAAAATACTGTAGTTCTACGTTCTATCTCTAAGGTTTGTTTCCTCTTGATGTAGCCTAATGCAGTTACTGGCGAATAACACTTTTATTGAAAGGGGTTGCCAAACTTCCCAAAACTAGAGTCTTCTGAAATCTCAACATATATTTTTTTATCCAATCTTCATGATACTTTCGAGTAATGATCAGTACACCAATCCCACTTGGATGCTCAAGTTTCCTTCTCCTACGTTGAAGCATTCGTTTGCAGTAACAGTTTGAATTTTTAGGTTTCATTCTGCTTTCTCCTATATTGACATATGTAGTTCAAACTCTAAATCATACACGGTTTGGGCTAGCTTCTTGAAACTTGACACAATAAAGTAGTTCTACATTCTATCCCTAAGGTTTGTTTCCTCTTGATGTAGCCTTCAGCACATACTGGCGAATAACACTTTCAATGAAAGGCGTTGTTATGCTGCCAAAAAACTAGAGTCTCCTGAAATCTCAACACATATTTTTTTCCGAACTTAATGATACTTTCAAGTAATGAGCAGTACACCAATCAAACTTGGATGCCCAAGTTTCGTTCTCCTAGGTTGATGCATTCGTTTGCAGTAACAGTTTGAATTTCTAGGTTTCACTCTGTTTTCTCCTATATTGACAGATGCAGCTAGAACTCTAAATCAAACACGGTTTGTGCTAGCTTCTTGAAACTTGACACAATAAAGTAGTTCTACGTTCTCTCTCTAAGGTTTGTTTCCTCTTGATGTAGCCTAATGCAGGGACTGGCGAATAACACTTATATTGAAAGGGGTTGCCAAACTTTCAAAAAACTAGAGTCTCCTGAAATCTCAACATATATTTTTTCATCCAATCTTCATGATACATTCAAGTAATGATCAGTACACCATTCCCACTTGGATGCCCAAGTTTTGTTCTTCTAGGTTGAAGCATTCGTTTGCAGGAACAGTTTGAATTTTTAGGTTTCACTCTGTTTTCTCCTATATTGACAGATGCAGTTAGAACTTTAAATCAAACACGGTTTGTGCTAGCTACTTGAAACATGACACAATAAAGTAGTTCTACGTTCTATCCCTAAGGTTTGTTTCCTCTTGATGTACCCTTAAGCAGAGACTGGCGAATAACACATTGAATGAAAGGCGTCGTTAGGCTGCCAAAAAACTACAGTCTCCTGAAATCTCATCATATATTTTTTCTTCCGACCTTCATGATACTTTCAAGTAATGAGCAGTGCACCAATCAAACTTGGATGCCCAAGTTTCGTTCTCCTAGGTTGAAGCATTCGTTTGCAGGAACAGTTTGAATTTTTAGGTTTCACTCTGTTTTGTCCTATATTGACAGATGCAGTTCGAACTCTAAATCAAACACGGTTTGTGCTAGCTTCTTGAAACTTGACAAAATACTGTAGTTCTACGTTCTATCTCTAAGGTTTGTTTCCTCTTGATGTAGCCTAATGCAGTTACTGGCGAATAACACTTTTATTGAAAGGGGTTGCCAAACTTCCCAAAACTAGAGTCTTCTGAAATCTCAAGATATATTTTTTTATCCAATCTTCATGATACTTTCGAGTAATGATCAGTACACCAATCCCACTTGGATGCTCAAGTTTCATTCTCCTACGTTGAAGCATTCGTTTGCAGTAACAGTTTGAATTTTTAGGTTTCATTCTGCTTTCTCCTATATTGACAAATGTAGTTCAAACTCTAAATCATACACGGTTTGGGCTAGCTTCTTGATACTTGACACAATAAAGTAGATCTACGTTTTATCTCTAAGGTTTGTTTCCTCTTGATGTAGCCTAATGCAGGGTCTGGCGAATAACACTTATATTGAAAGGGGTTGCCAAACTTTCAAAAATCTAGGGTCTCCTGAAATCTCAACATATATTTTTTCATCCAATCTTCATGATACATTCAAGTAATGATCAGTACACCATTCCCACATGGATGCCCAAGTTTTGTTCTTCTAGGTTGAAGCATTCGTTTGCAGGAACTGTTTGAATTTTTAGGTTTCACTCTGTTTTCTCCTTTATTGACAGATGCAGTTAGAACTTTAAATCAAACACGGTTTGTGCTAGCTACTTGAAACATGACACAATAAAGTTGTTCTACCTTCTATCCCTAAGGTTTGTTTCCTCTTGATGTAGCCTTAAGCAGAGACTGGCGAATAACACATTCGATGAAAGGCGTTGTTAGGCTGCCAAAAAACTACAGTCTCCTGAAATCTCATCATATATTTTTTCTTCCGACCTTCATGATACTTTCAAGTAATGAGCAGTGCACCAATCAAACTTGGATGCCCAAGTTTTGTTCTCCTAGGTTGAAGCATTCGTTTGCAGGAACAGTTTGAATTTTTAGGTTTCACTCTGTTTTGTCCTATATTGACAGATGCAGTTCAAACTCTAAATCAAACGAGGTTTGTGCTAGCTTCTTGAAACTTGACAAAATATTGTAGTTCTACGTTCTATCTCTAAGGTTTGTTTCCTCTTGATGTAGCCTAATGCAGGGACTGGCGAATAACACTTTTATTGAAAGGGGTTGCCAAACTTCCAAAAACTAGAGTCTTCTGAAATCTCAACATATATTTTTGCATCCAATCTTCATGATACTTTCGAGTAATGATCAGTACACCAATCCCACTTGGATGCTCAAGTTTCATTCTCCTACGTTGAAGCATTCGTTTGCAGTAACAGTTTTAATTTTTAGGTTTCACTGTTTTCTTCTATATTGACAAATGTAGTTGAATCTCTAAATCATACACGGTTTGGGCTAGCTTCTTGAAACTTGACACAATAAAGTAGTTCTACATTCTATCCCTAAGGTTTGTTTCCTCTTGATGTAGCCTTCAGCAAAGACTGGCGAGTAACACTTTCAATGAAAGGCGTTGTTAGGCTGCCAAAAAACTAGAGTCTCCTGAAATCTCAACACATATTTTTTTCCGACCTTAATGATACTTTCAAGTAATGAGCAGTATACCAATCAAACTTGGATGCCCAAGTTTCGTTCTCCTAGGTTGATGCATTCGTTTGCAGTAACAGTTTGAATTTCTAGGTTTCACTCTGTTTTCTCCTATATTGACAGATGCAGCTAGAACTCTAAATCAAACACGGTTTGTGCTAGCTTCTTGAAACTTGACACAATAAAGTAGTTCTACGTTCTATCTCTAAGGTTTGTTTCCTCTTGATGTAGCCTAATGCAGGGACTGGCGAATAACACTTATATTGAAAGGGGTTGCCAAACTTTCAAAAAACTAGAGTCTCCTGAAATCTCAACATATATTTTTTCATCCAATCTTCATGATACATTCAAGTAATGATCAGTACACCATTCCCACTTGGATGCCCAAGTTTTGTTCTTCTAGGTTGAAGCATTCGTTTGCAGGAACAGTTTGAATTTTTAGGTTTCACTCTGTTTTCTCCTATATTGACAGATGCAGTTAGAACTTTAAATCAAACACGGTTTGTGCTAGCTACTTGAAACATGACACAATAAAGTAGTTCTACGTTCTATCCCTAAGGTTTGTTTCCTCTTGATGTAGCCTTAAGCAGAGACTGGCGAATAACACATTCAATGAAAGGCGTTGTTAGGCTGCCAAAAAACTACAGTCTCCTGAAATCTCATCATATATTTTTTCGTCCGACCTTCATGATACATTCAAGTAATGAGCAGTGCACCAATCAAACTTGGATACCCAAGTTTCGTTCTCCTAGGTTGAAGCATTCGTTTGCAGGAACAGTTTGAATTTTTAGGTTTCACTCTGTTTTGTCCTATATTGACAGATGCAGTTCGAACTCTAAATCAAACACGGTTTGTGCTAGCTTCTTGAAACTTGACAAAATACTGTAGTTCTACGTTCTATCTCTAAGGTTTGTTTCCTCTTGATGTAGCCTAATGCAGTTACTGGCGAATAACACTTTTATTGAAAGGGGTTGCCAAACTTCCAAAAACTAGAGTCTTCTGAAACTTCAACATATATTTTTGCATCCAATTTTCATGATACTTTCAAGTAATGATCAGTACACCAATCCCACTTTGATGCTCAAGTTTCATTCTCCTACGTTGAAGCATTCGTTTGCAGTAACAGTTTTAATTTTTAGGTTTCACTGTTTTCTTCTATATTGACAAATGTAGTTCAAACTCTAAATCAAACACGGTTTGTGCTAGCTTCTTGATACTTGACACAATAAAGTAGATCTACGTTTTATCTCTAAGGTTTGTTTCCTCTTGATGTAGCCTAATGCAGGGTCTGGCGAATAACACTTATATTGAAAGGGGTTGCCAAACTTTCAAAAATCTAGAGTCTCCTGAAATCTCAACATATATTTTTTCATCCAATCTTCATGATACATTCAAGTAATGATCAGTACACCATTCCCACATGGATGCCCAAGTTTTGTTCTTCTAGGTTGAAGCATTCGTTTGCAGGAACTGTTTGAATTTTTAGGTTTCACTCTGTTTTCTCCTTTATTGACAGATGCAGTTAGAACTCTAAATCAAACACGGTTTGGGCTAGCTTCTTGATACTTGACACAATAAAGTAGTTCTACATTCTATCCCTAAGGTTTGTTTCCTCTTGATGTAGCCTAATGCAGTTACTGGCGAATAACACTTTTATTGAAAGGGGTTGCCAAACCTCCAAAAACTAGAGACTTCTGAAACTTCAACATATAATTTTGCATCCTATTTTCATGATACTTTCAAGTAATGATCAGTACACCAATCCCACTGGATGCTCAAGTTTCATTCTCCTACGTTGAAGCATTCGTTTGCAGTAACAGTTTTAATTTTTAGGTTTCACTGTTTTCTTCTATATTGACAAATGTAGTTCAAACTCTAAATCAAACACGGTTTGTGCTAGCTTCTTGAAACTTGACACAATAAAGTAGTTCTACGTTCTATCTCTAAGGTTTGTTTCCTCTTGATGTAGCCTAATGCAGGGACTGGCGAATAACACTTATATTGAAAGGGGTTGCCAAACTTTCAAAAAACTAGAGTCTCCTGAAATCTCAACATATATTTTTTCATCCAATCTTCATGATACATTCAAGTAATGATCAGTACACCATTCCCACTTGGATGCCCAAGTTTTGTTCTTCTAGGTTGAAGCATTCGTTTGCAGGAACAGTTTGAATTTTTAGGTTTCACTCTGTTTTCTCCTTTATTGACAGATGCAGTTAGAACTTTAAATCAAACACGGTTTGTGCTAGCTACTTGAAACATGACACAATAAAGTAGTTCTACGTTCTATCCCTAAGGTTTGTTTCCTCTTGATGTAGCCTTAAGCAGAGACTGGCGAATAACACATTAAATGAAAGGCGTTGTTAGGCTGCCAAAAAACTACAGTCTCCTTAAATCTCATCATATATTTTTTCTTCCGACCTTCATGATACTTTCAAGTAATGAGCAGTGAACCAATCAAACTTAGATGCCCAAGTTTCGTTCTCCTAGGTTGAAGCATTCGTTTGCAGGAACATTTTGAATTTTTAGGTTTCACTCTGTTTTGTCCTATATTGACAGATGCAGAACGAACTCTAAATCAAACACGGTTTGTGCTAGCTTCTTGAAACTTGACAAAATACTGTAGTTCTACGTTCTATCTCTAAGGTTTGTTTCCTCTTGATGTAGCCTAATGCAGGTACTGGCGAGTAACACTTTTATTGAAAGGGGTTGCCAAACTTCCCAAAACTAGAGTCTTCTGAAATCTCAACATATATTTTTTTATCCAATCTTCATTATACTTTCGAGTAATGATCAGTACACCAATCCCACTTGGATGCTCAAGTTTCATTCTCCTACGTTGAAGCATTCGTTTGCAGTAACAGTTTGAATTTTTAGGTTTCATTCTGCTTTCTCCTATATTGACAAATGTAGTTCAAACTCTAAATCATACACGGTTTGGGCTAGCTTCTTGAAACTTGACACAATAAAGTAGTTCTACATTCTATCCCTAAGGTTTGTTTCCTCTTGATGTAGCCTTCAGCAAAGACTGGCGAATAACACTTTCAATGAAAGGCGTTGTTAGGCTGCCAAAAAACTAGAGTCTCCTGAAATCTCAACACATATTTTTTTCCGACCTTAATGATACTTTCAAGTAATGAGAAGTACACCAATCAAACTTGGATGCCCAAGTTTCGTTCTCCTAGGTTGATGCATTCGTTTGCAGTTACAGTTTGAATTTCTAGGTTTCACTCTGTTTTGTCCTATATTGACAGATGCAGTTCGAACTCTAAATCAAACACGGTTTGTGCTAGCTTCTTGAAACTTGACAAAATACTGTAGTTCTAAGTTCTATCTCTAAGGTTTGTTTCCTCTTGATGTAGCCTAATGCAGTTACTGGCGAATAACACTTTTATTGAAAGGGGTTGCCAAACTTCCAAAAACTAGAGTCTTCTGAAACTTCAACATATATTTTTGCATCCAATTTTCATGATACTTTCAAGTAATGATCAGTACACCAATCCCACTTTGATGCTCAAGTTTCATTCTCCTACGTTGAAGCATTCGTTTGCAGTAACAGTTTTAATTTTTAGGTTTCACTGTTTTCTTCTATATTGACAAATGTAGTTCAAACTCTAAATCAAACACGGTTTGTGCTAGCTTCTTGATACTTGACACAATAAAGTAGATCTACGTTTTATCTCTAAGGTTTGTTTCCTCTTGATGTAGCCTAATGCAGGGTCTGGCGAATAACACTTATATTGAAAGGGGTTGCCAAACTTTCAAAAATCTAGAGTCTCCTGAAATCTCAACATATATTTTTTCATCCAATCTTCATGATACATTCAAGTAATGATCAGTACACCATTCCCACATGGATGCCCAAGTTTTGTTCTTCTAGGTTGAAGCATTCGTTTGCAGGAACTGTTTGAATTTTTAGGTTTCACTCTGTTTTCTCCTTTATTGACAGATGCAGTTAGAACTTTAAATCAAACACGGTTTGTGCTAGCTACTTGAAACATGACACAATAAAGTTGTTCTACCTTCTATCCCTAAGGTTTGTTTCCTCTTGATGTAGCCTTAAGCAGAGACTGGCGAATAACACATTCGATGAAAGGCGTTGTTAGGCTGCCAAAAAACTACAGTCTCCTGAAATCTCATCATATATTTTTTCTTCCGACCTTCATGATACTTTCAAGTAATGAGCAGTGCACCAATCAAACTTGGATGCCCAAGTTTCGTTCTCCTAGGTTGAAGCATTCGTTTGCAGGAACAGTTTGAATTTTTAGGTTTCACTCTGTTTTGTCCTATATTGACAGATGCAGTTCGAACTCTAAATCAAACACGGTTTGTGCTAGCTTCTTGAAACTTGACAAAATACTCTAGTTCTACGTTCTATCTCTAAGGTTTGTTTCCTCTTGATGTAGCCTAATGCAGGGACTGGCGAATAACACTTTTATTGAAAGGGGTTGCCAAACTTCCAAAAACGAGAGTCTTCTGAAATCTCAACATATATTTTTGCATCCAATCTTCATGATACTTTCAAGTAATGATCAGTACACCAATCCCACTTGGATGCTCAAGTTTCATTCTCCTACGTTGAAGCATTCGTTTGCAGTAACAGTTTTAATTTTTAGGTTTCACTGTTTTCTTCTATATTGACAAATGTAGTTCAAACTCGAAATCATACACGGTTTGGGCTAGCTTCTTGATACTTGACACAATAAAGTAGTTCTACATTCTATCCCTAAGGTTTGTTTCCTCTTGATGTAGCCTAATGCAGTTACTGGCGAATAACACTTTTATTGAAAGGGGTTGCCAAACCTCCAAAAACTAGAGACTTCTGAAACTTCAACATATAATTTTGCATCCAATTTTCATGATACTTTCAAGTAATGATCAGTACACCAATCCCACTGGATGCTCAAGTTTCATTCTCCTACGTTGAAGCATTCGTTTGCAGTAACAGTTTTAATTTTTAGGTTTCACTGTTTTCTTCTATATTGACAAATGTAGTTCAAACTCTAAATCAAACACGGTTTGTGCTAGCTTCTTGAAACTTGACACAATAAAGTAGTTCTACGTTCTATCTCTAAGGTTTGTTTCCTCTTGATGTAGCCTAATGCAGGGACTGGCGAATAACACTTATATTGAAAGGGGTTGCCAAACTTTCAAAAAACTAGAGTCTCCTGAAATCTCAACATATATTTTTTCATCCAATCTTCATGATACATTCAAGTAATGATCAGTACACCATTCCCACTTGGATGCCCAAGTTTTGTTCTTCTAGGTTGAAGCATTCGTTTGCAGGAACAGTTTGAATTTTTAGGTTTCACTCTGTTTTCTCCTTTATTGACAGATGCAGTTAGAACTTTAAATCAAACACGGTTTGTGCTAGCTACTTGAAACATGACACAATAAAGTAGTTCTACGTTCTATCCCTAAGGTTTGTTTCCTCTTGATGTAGCCTTAAGCAGAGACTGGCGAATAACACATTAAAAAAGGCGTTGTTAGGCTGCCAAAAAACTACAGTCTCCTGAAATCTCATCATATATTTTTTCTTCCGACCTTCATGATACTTTCAAGTAATGAGCAGTGAACCAATCAAACTTGGATGCCCAAGTTTCGTTCTCCTAGGTTGAAGCATTCGTTTGCAGGAACATTTTGAATTTTTAGGTTTCACTCTGTTTTGTCCTATATTGACAGATGCAGATCGAACTCTAAATCAAACACGGTTTGTGCTAGCTTCTTGAAACTTGACAAAATACTGTAGTTTCTACGTTCTATCTCTAAGGTTTGTTTCCTCTTGATGTAGCCTAATGCAGGTACTGGCGAGTAACACTTTTATTGAAAGGGGTTGCCAAACTTCCCAAAACTAGAGTCTTCTGAAATCTCAACATATATTTTTTTATCCAATCTTCATTATACTTTCGAGTAATGATCAGTACACCAATCCCACTTGGATGCTCAAGTTTCATTCTCCTACGTTGAAGCATTCGTTTGCAGTAACAGTTTGAATTTTTAGGTTTCATTCTGCTTTCTCCTATATTGACAAATGTAGTTCAAACTCTAAATCATACACGGTTTGGGCTAGCTTCTTGAAACTTGACACAATAAAGTAGTTCTACATTCTATCCCTAAGGTTTGTTTCCTCTTGATGTAGCCTTCAGCAAAGACTGGCGAATAACACTTTCAATGAAAGGCGTTGTTAGGCTGCCAAAAAACTAGAGTCTCCTGAAATCTCAACACATATTTTTTTCCGACCTTAATGATACTTTCAAGTAATGAGAAGTACACCAATCAAACTTGGATGCCCAAGTTTCGTTCTCCTAGGTTGATGCATTCGTTTGCAGTTACAGTTTGAATTTCTAGGTTTCACTCTGTTTTGTCCTATATTGACAGATGCAGTTCGAACTCTAAATCAAACACGGTTTGTGCTAGCTTCTTGAAACTTGACAAAATACTGTAGTTCTAAGTTCTATCTCTAAGGTTTGTTTCCTCTTGATGTAGCCTAATGCAGTTACTGGCGAATAACACTTTTATTGAAAGGGGTTGCCAAACTTCCAAAAACTAGAGTCTTCTGAAACTTCAACATATATTTTTGCATCCAATTTTCATGATACTTTCAAGTAATGATCAGTACACCAATCCCACTTTGATGCTCAAGTTTCATTCTCCTACGTTGAAGCATTCGTTTGCAGTAACAGTTTTAATTTTTAGGTTTCACTGTTTTCTTCTATATTGACAAATGTAGTTCAAACTCTAAATCAAACACGGTTTGTGCTAGCTTCTTGATACTTGACACAATAAAGTAGATCTACGTTTTATCTCTAAGGTTTGTTTCCTCTTGATGTAGCCTAATGCAGGGTCTGGCGAATAACACTTATATTGAAAGGGGTTGCCAAACTTTCAAAAATCTAGAGTCTCCTGAAATCTCAACATATATTTTTTCATCCAATCTTCATGATACATTCAAGTAATGATCAGTACACCATTCCCACATGGATGCCCAAGTTTTGTTCTTCTAGGTTGAAGCATTCGTTTGCAGGAACTGTTTGAATTTTTAGGTTTCACTCTGTTTTCTCCTTTATTGACAGATGCAGTTAGAACTTTAAATCAAACACGGTTTGTGCTAGCTACTTGAAACATGACACAATAAAGTTGTTCTACCTTCTATCCCTAAGGTTTGTTTCCTCTTGATGTAGCCTTAAACAGAGACTGGCGAATAACACATTCGATGAAAGGCGTTGTTAGGCTGCCAAAAAACTACAGTCTCCTGAAATCTCATCATATATTTTTTCTTCCGACCTTCATGATACTTTCAAGTAATGAGCAGTGCACCAATCAAACTTGGATGCCCAAGTTTCGTTCTCCTAGGTTGAAGCATTCGTTTGCAGGAACAGTTTGAATTTTTAGGTTTCACTCTGTTTTGTCCTATATTGACAGATGCAGTTCAAACTCTAAATCAAACGAGGTTTGTGCTAGCTTCTTGAAACTTGACAAAATATTGTAGTTCTACGTTCTATCACTAAGCTTTGTTTCCTCTTGATGTAGCCTAATGCAGGGACTGGCGAATAACACTTTTATTGAAAGGGGTTGCCAAACTTCCAAAAACTAGAGTCTTCTGAAATCTCAACATATATTTTTGCATCCAATCTTCATGATACTTTCGAGTAATGATCAGTACACCAATCCCACTTGGATGCTCAAGTTTCAATCTCCTACGTTGAAGCATTCGTTTGCAGTAACAGTTTTAATTTTTAGGTTTTACTGTTTTCTTCTATATTGACAAATGTAGTTGAAACTCTAAATCATACACGGTTGGGCTAGCTTCTTGAAACTTGACACAATAAAGTAGTTCTACATTCTATCCCTAAGGTTTGTTTCCTCTTGATGTAGCCTTCAGCACAGACTGGCGAATAACACTTTCAATGAAAGGCGTTGTTAGGCTGCCAAAAAACTAGAGTCTCCTGAAATCTCAACACATATTTTTTTCCGACCTTAATGATACTTTCAAGTAATGAGCAGTACACCAATCAAACTTGGATGCGCAAGTTTCGTTCTCCTAGGTTGATGCTTTCGTTTGCAGTAACAGTTTGAATTTCTAGGTTTCACTCTCTTTTCTCCTATATTGACAGATGCAGCTAGAACTCTAAATCAAACACGGTTTGTGCTAGCTTCTTGAAACTTGACACAATAAAGTAGTTCTACGTTCTATCTCTAAGGTTTGTTTCCTCTTGATGTAGCCTAATGCAGGGACTGGCGAATAACACTTATATTGAAAGGGGTTTCCAAACTTTCAAAAAACGAGAGTCTCCTGAAATCTCAACATATATTTTTTCATCCAATCTTCATGATACATGCAAGTAATGATCAGTACACCATTCCCACTTGGATGCCCAAGTTTTGTTCTTCTAGGTTGAAGCATTCGTTTGCAGGAACAGTTTGAATTTTTAGGTTTCACTCTGTTTTCTCCTATATTGACAGATGCAGTTAGAACTTTAAATCAAACACGGTTTGTGCTAGCTACTTGAAACATGACACAATAAAGTGGTTCTACGTTCTATCCCTAAGGTTTGTTTCCTCTTGATGTAGCCTTAAGCAGAGACTGGCGAATAACACATTCAATGAAAGGCGTTGTTAGGCTGCCAAAACACTACAGTCTCCTGAAATCTCATCATATATTTTTTCTTCCGACCTTCATGATACTTTCAAGTAATGAGCAGTGCACCAATCAAACTTGGATGCCCAAGTTTCGTTCTCCTAGGTTGAAGCATTCGTTTGCAGGAACAGTTTGAATTTTTAGGTTTCACTCTGTTTTGTCCTATATTGACAGATGCAGTTCGAACTCTAAATCAAACACGGTTTGTGCTAGCTTCTTGAAACTTGACAAAATACTCTAGTTCTACGTTCTATCTCTAAGGTTTGTTTCCTCTTGATGTAGCCTAATGCAGGGACTGGCGAATAACACTTTTATTGAAAGGGGTTGCCAAACTTCCAAAAACGAGAGTCTTCTGAAATCTCAACATATATTTTTGCATCCAATCTTCATGATACTTTCAAGTAATGATCAGTACACCAATCCCACTTGGATGCTCAAGTTTCATTCTCCTACGTTGAAGCATTCGTTTGCAGTAACAGTTTTAATTTTTAGGTTTCACTGTTTTCTTCTATATTGACAAATGTAGTTCAAACTCGAAATCCTACACGGTTTGGGCTAGCTTCTTGATACTTGACACAATAAAGTAGATCTACGTTTTATCTCTAAGGTTTGTTTCCTCTTGATGTAGCCTAATGCAGGGTCTGGCGAATAACACTTATATTGAAAGGGGTTGCCAAACTTTCAAAAATCTAGAGTCTCCTGAAATCTCAACATATATTTTTTCATCCAATCTTCATGATACATTCAAGTAATGATCAGTACACCATTCCCACATGGATGCCCAAGTTTTGTTCTTCTAGGTTGAAGCATTCGTTTGCAGGAACTGTTTGAATTTTTAGGTTTCACTCTGTTTTCTCCTTTATTGACAGATGCAGTTAGAACTTTAAATCAAACACGGTTTGTGCTAGCTACTTGAAACATGACACAATAAAGTTGTTCTACCTTCTATCCCTAAGGTTTGTTTCCTCTTGATGTAGCCTTAAGCAGAGACTGGCGAATAACACATTCGATGAAAGGCGTTGTTAGGCTGCCAAAAAACTACAGTCTCCTGAAATCTCATCATATATTTTTTCTTCCGACCTTCATGATACTTTCAAGTAATGAGCAGTGCACCAATCAAACTTGGATGCCCAAGTTTCGTTCTCCTAGGTTGAAGCATTCGTTTGCAGGAACAGTTTGAATTTTTAGGTTTCACTCTGTTTTGTCCTATATTGACAGATGCAGTTCGAACTCTAAATCAAACACGGTTTGTGCTAGCTTCTTGAAACTTGACAAAATACTCTAGTTCTACGTTCTATCTCTAAGGTTTGTTTCCTCTTGATGTAGCCTAATGCAGGGACTGGCGAATAACACTTTTATTGAAAGGGGTTGCCAAACTTCCAAAAACGAGAGTCTTCTGAAATCTCAACATATATTTTTGCATCCAATCTTCATGATACTTTCAAGTAA
Source organism: Callospermophilus lateralis (assembly GCF_048772815.1). Lineage (NCBI taxonomy): Eukaryota > Metazoa > Chordata > Mammalia > Rodentia > Sciuridae > Callospermophilus > Callospermophilus lateralis. The sequence continues at coordinate 14,581 of NW_027510974.1, forward strand.
TGATCAGTACACCAATCCCACTTGGATGCTCAAGTTTCATTCTCCTACGTTGAAGCATTCGTTTGCAGTAACAGTTTTAATTTTTAGGTTTCACTGTTTTCTTCTATATTGACAAATGTAGTTCAAACTCGAAATCCTACACGGTTTGGGCTAGCTTCTTGATACTTGACACAATAAAGTAGTTCTACATTCTATCCCTAAGGTTTGTTTCCTCTTGATGTAGCCTAATGCAGTTACTGGCGAATAACACTTTTATTGAAAGGGGTTGCCAAACCTCCAAAAAACTAGAGACTTCTGAAACTTCAACATATAATTTTGCATCCAATTTTCATGATACTTTCAAGTAATGATCAGTACACCAATCCCACTGGATGCTCAAGTTTCATTCTCCTACGTTGAAGCATTCGTTTGCAGTAACAGTTTTAATTTTTAGGTTTCACTGTTTTCTTCTATATTGACAAATGTAGTTCAAACTCTAAATCAAACACGGTTTGTGCTAGCTTCTTGAAACTTGACACAATAAAGTAGTTCTACGTTCTATCTCTAAGGTTTGTTTCCTCTTGATGTAGCCTAATGCAGGGACTGGCGAATAACACTTATATTGAAAGGGGTTGCCAAACTTTTCAAAAAACTAGAGTCTCCTGAAATCTCAACATATATTTTTTCATCCAATCTTCATGATACATTCAAGTAATGATCAGTACACCATTCCCACTTGGATGCCCAAGTTTTGTTCTTCTAGGTTGAAGCATTCGTTTGCAGGAACAGTTTGAATTTTAGGTTTCACTCTGTTTTCTCCTTTATTGACAGATGCAGTTAGAACTTTAAATCAAACACGGTTTGTGCTAGCTACTTGAAACATGACACAATAAAGTAGTTCTACGTTCTATCCCTAAGGTTTGTTTCCTCTTGATGTAGCCTTAAGCAGAGACTGGCGAATAACACATTAAATGAAAGGCGTTGTTAGGCTGCCAAAAAACTACAGTCTCCTTAAATCTCATCATATATTTTTTCTTCCGACCTTCATGATACTTTCAAGTAATGAGCAGTGAACCAATCAAACTTGGATGCCCAAGTTTCGTTCTCCTAGGTTGAAGCATTCGTTTGCAGGAACATTTTGAATTTTTAGGTTTCACTCTGTTTTGTCCTATATTGACAGATGCAGATCGAACTCTAAATCAAACACGGTTTGTGCTAGCTTCTTGAAACTTGACAAAATACTGTAGTTCTACGTTCTATCTCTAAGGTTTGTTTCCTCTTGATGTAGCCTAATGCAGGTACTGGCGAGTAACACTTTTATTGAAAGGGGTTGCCAAACTTCCCAAAACTAGAGTCTTCTGAAATCTCAACATATATTTTTTTATCCAATCTTCATTATACTTTCGAGTAATGATCAGTACACCAATCCCACTTGGATGCTCAAGTTTCATTCTCCTACGTTGAAGCATTCGTTTGCAGTAACAGTTTGAATTTTGAGGTTTCATTCTGCTTTCTCCTATATTGACAAATGTAGTTCAAACTCTAAATCATACACGGTTTGGGCTAGCTTCTTGAAACTTGACACAATAAAGTAGTTCTACATTCTATCCCTAAGGTTTGTTTCCTCTTGATGTAGCCTTCAGCAAAGACTGGCGAATAACACTTTCAATGAAAGGCGTTGTTAGGCTGCCAAAAAACTAGAGTCTCCTGAAATCTCAACACATATTTTTTTCCGACCTTAATGATACTTTCAAGTAATGAGAAGTACACCAATCAAACTTGGATGCCCAAGTTTCGTTCTCCTAGGTTGATGCATTCGTTTGCAGTTACAGTTTGAATTTCTAGGTTTCACTCTGTTTTGTCCTATATTGACAGATGCAGTTCGAACTCTAAATCAAACACGGTTTGTGCTAGCTTCTTGAAACTTGACAAAATACTGTAGTTCTAAGTTCTATCTCTAAGGTTTGTTTCCTCTTGATGTAGCCTAATGCAGTTACTGGCGAATAACACTTTTATTGAAAGGGGTTGCCAAACTTCCAAAAACTAGAGTCTTCTGAAACTTCAACATATATTTTTGCATCCAATTTTCATGATACTTTCAAGTAATGATCAGTACACCAATCCCACTTTGATGCTCAAGTTTCATTCTCCTACGTTGAAGCATTCGTTTGCAGTAACAGTTTTAATTTTTAGGTTTCACTGTTTTCTTCTATATTGACAAATGTAGTTCAAACTCTAAATCAAACACGGTTTGTGCTAGCTTCTTGATACTTGACACAATAAAGTAGATCTACGTTTTATCTCTAAGGTTTGTTTCCTCTTGATGTAGCCTAATGCAGGGTCTGGCGAATAACACTTATATTGAAAGGGGTTGCCAAACTTTCAAAAATCTAGAGTCTCCTGAAATCTCAACATATATTTTTTCATCCAATCTTCATGATACATTCAAGTAATGATCAGTACACCATTCCCACATGGATGCCCAAGTTTTGTTCTTCTAGGTTGAAGCATTCGTTTGCAGGAACTGTTTGAATTTTTAGGTTTCACTCTGTTTTCTCCTTTATTGACAGATGCAGTTAGAACTTTAAATCAAACACGGTTTGTGCTAGCTACTTGAAACATGACACAATAAAGTTGTTCTACCTTCTATCCCTAAGGTTTGTTTCCTCTTGATGTAGCCTTAAACAGAGACTGGCGAATAACACATTCGATGAAAGGCGTTGTTAGGCTGCCAAAAAACTACAGTCTCCTGAAATCTCATCATATATTTTTTCTTCCGACCTTCATGATACTTTCAAGTAATGAGCAGTGCACCAATCAAACTTGGATGCCCAAGTTTCGTTCTCCTAGGTTGAAGCATTCGTTTGCAGGAACAGTTTGAATTTTTAGGTTTCACTCTGTTTTGTCCTATATTGACAGATGCAGTTCAAACTCTAAATCAAACGAGGTTTGTGCTAGCTTCTTGAAACTTGACAAAATATTGTAGTTCTACGTTCTATCTCTAAGCTTTGTTTCCTCTTGATGTAGCCTAATGCAGGGACTGGCGAATAACACTTTTATTGAAAGGGGTTGCCAAACTTCCAAAAACTAGAGTCTTCTGAAATCTCAACATATATTTTTGCATCCAATCTTCATGATACTTTCGAGTAATGATCAGTACACCAATCCCACTTGGATGCTCAAGTTTCAATCTCCTACGTTGAAGCATTCGTTTGCAGTAACAGTTTTAATTTTTAGGTTTTACTGTTTTCTTCTATATTGACAAATGTAGTTGAAACTCTAAATCATACACGGTTTGGGCTAGCTTCTTGAAACTTGACACAATAAAGTAGTTCTACATTCTATCCCTAAGGTTTGTTTCCTCTTGATGTAGCCTTCAGCACAGACTGGCGAATAACACTTTCAATGAAAGGCGTTGTTAGGCTGCCAAAAAACTAGAGTCTCCTGAAATCTCAACACATATTTTTTTCCGACCTTAATGATACTTTCAAGTAATGAGCAGTACACCAATCAAACTTGGATGCGCAAGTTTCGTTCTCCTAGGTTGATGCTTTCGTTTGCAGTAACAGTTTGAATTTCTAGGTTTCACTCTCTTTTCTCCTATATTGACAGATGCAGCTAGAACTCTAAATCAAACACGGTTTGTGCTAGCTTCTTGAAACTTGACACAATAAAGTAGTTCTACGTTCTATCTCTAAGGTTTGTTTCCTCTTGATGTAGCCTAATGCAGGGACTGGCGAATAACACTTATATTGAAAGGGGTTTCCAAACTTTCAAAAAACGAGAGTCTCCTGAAATCTCAACATATATTTTTTCATCCAATCTTCATGATACATGCAAGTAATGATCAGTACACCATTCCCACTTGGATGCCCAAGTTTTGTTCTTCTAGGTTGAAGCATTCGTTTGCAGGAACAGTTTGAATTTTTAGGTTTCACTCTGTTTTCTCCTATATTGACAGATGCAGTTAGAACTTTAAATCAAACACGGTTTGTGCTAGCTACTTGAAACATGACACAATAAAGTGGTTCTACGTTCTATCCCTAAGGTTTGTTTCCTCTTGATGTAGCCTTAAGCAGAGACTGGCGAATAACACATTCAATGAAAGGCGTTGTTAGGCTGCCAAAACACTACAGTCTCCTGAAATCTCATCATATATTTTTTCTTCCGACCTTCATGATACTTTCAAGTAATGAGCAGTGCACCAATCAAACTTGGATGCCCAAGTTTCGTTCTCCTAGGTTGAAGCATTCGTTTGCAGGAACAGTTTGAATTTTTAGGTTTCACTCTGTTTTGTCCTATATTGACAGAAGCAGTTCGAACTCTAAATCAAACACGGTTTGTGCTAGCTTCTTGAAACTTGACAAAATACTCTAGTTCTACGTTCTATCTCTAAGGTTTGTTTCCTCTTGATGTAGCCTAATGCAGGGACTGGCGAATAACACTTTTATTGAAAGGGGTTGCCAAACTTCCAAAAACGAGAGTCTTCTGAAATCTCAACATATATTTTTGCATCCAATCTTCATGATACTTTCAAGTAATGATCAGTACACCAATCCCACTTGGATGCTCAAGTTTCATTCTCCTACGTTGAAGCATTCGTTTGCAGTAACAGTTTTAATTTTTAGGTTTCATTGTTTTCTTCTATATTGACAAATGTAGTTCAAACTCGAAATCATACACGGTTTGGGCTAGCTTCTTGATACTTGACACAATAAAGTAGTTCTACATTCTATCCCTAAGGTTTGTTTCCTCTTGATGTAGCCTAATGCAGTTACTGGAGAATAACACTTTTATTGAAAGGGGTTGCCAAACCTCCAAAAACTAGAGACTTCTGAAACTTCAACATATAATTTTGCATCCAATTTTCATGATACTTTCAAGTAATGATCAGTACACCAATCCCACTGGATGCTCAAGTTTCATTCTCCTACGTTGAAGCATTCGTTTGCAGTAACAGTTTTAATTTTTAGGTTTCACTGTTTTCTTCTATATTGACAAATGTAGTTCAAACTCTAAATCAAACACGGTTTGTGCTAGCTTCTTGAAACTTGACACAATAAAGTAGTTCTACGTTCTGTCTCTAAGGTTTGTTTCCTCTTGATGTAGCCTAATGCAGGGACTGGCGAATAACACTTATATTGAAAGGGGTTGCCAAACTTTCAAAAAACTAGAGTCTCCTATATCTCAACATATATTTTTTCATCCAATCTTCATGATACATTCAAGTAATGATCAGTACACCATTCCCACTTGGATGCCCAAGTTTTGTTCTTCTAGGTTGAAGCATTCGTTTGCAGGAACAGTTTGAATTTTTAGGTTTCACTCTGTTTTCTCCTTTATTGACAGATGCAGTTAGAACTTTAAATCAAACACGGTTTGTGCTAGCTACTTGAAACATGACACAATAAAGTAGTTCTACGTTCTATCCCTAAGGTTTGTTTCCTCTTGATGTAGCCTTAAGCAGAGACTGGCGAATAACACATTAAATGAAAGGCGTTGTTAGGCTGCCAAAAAACTACAGTCTCCTTAAATCTCATCATATATTTTTTCTTCCGACCTTCATGATACTTTCAAGTAATGAGCAGTGAACCAATCAAACTTGGATGCCCAAGTTTCGTTCTCCTAGGTTGAAGCATTCGTTTGCAGGAACATTTTGAATTTTTAGGTTTCACTCTGTTTTGTCCTATATTGACAGATGCAGATCGAACTCTAAATCAAACACGGTTTGTGCTAGCTTCTTGAAACTTGACAAAATACTGTAGTTCTACGTTCTATCTCTAAGGTTTGTTTCCTCTTGATGTAGCCTAATGCAGGTACTGGCGAGTAACACTTTTATTGAAAGGGGTTGCCAAACTTCCCAAAACTAGAGTCTTCTGAAATCTCAACATATATTTTTTTATCCAATCTTCATTATACTTTCGAGTAATGATCAGTACACCAATCCCACTTGGATGCTCAAGTTTCATTCTCCTACGTTGAAGCATTCGTTTGCAGTAACAGTTTGAATTTTTAGGTTTCATTCTGCTTTCTCCTATATTGACAAATGTAGTTCAAACTCTAAATCATACACGGTTTGGGCTAGCTTCTTGAAACTTGACACAATAAAGTAGTTCTACATTCTATCCCTAAGGTTTGTTTCCTCTTGATGTAGCCTTCAGCAAAGACTGGCGAATAACACTTTCAATGAAAGGCGTTGTTAGGCTGCCAAAAAATTAGAGTCTCCTGAAATCTCAACACATATTTTTTTCCGACCTTAATGATACTTTCAAGTAATGAGAAGTACACCAATCAAACTTGGATGCCCAAGTTTCGTTCTCCTAGGTTGATGCATTCGTTTGCAGTTACAGTTTGAATTTCTAGGTTTCACTCTGTTTTCTCCTATATTGACAGATGCAGCTAGAACTCTAAATCAAACACGGTTTGTGCTAGCTTCTTGAAACTTGACACAATAAAGTAGTTCTAGGTTCTATCTCTAAGGTTTGTTTCCTCTTGATGTAGCCTAATGCAGGGACTGGCGAATAACACTTATATTGAAAGGGGTTGCCAAACTTTCAAAAAACTAGAGTCTCCTGAAATCTCAACATATATTTTTTCATCCAATCTTCATGATACATTCAAGTAATGATCAGTACACCATTCCCACTTGGATGACCAAGTTTTGTTCTTCTAGGTTGAAGCATTCGTTTGCAGGAACAGTTTGAATTTTTAGGTTTCACTCTGTTTTCTCCTATATTGACAGATGCAGTTAGAACTTTAAATCAAACACGGTTTGTGCTAGCTACTTGAAACATGACACAATAAAGTAGTTCTACGTTCTATCCCTAAGGTTTGTTTCCTCTTGATGTACCCTTAAGCAGAGACTGGCGAATAACACATTCAATGAAAGGCGTTGTTAGGCTGCCAAAAAACTACAGTCTCCTGAAATCTCATCATATATTTTTTCGTCCGACCTTCATGATACTTTCAAGTAATGAGCAGTACAACAATCAAACTTGGATGCCCAAGTTTCGTTCTCCTAGGTTGATGCATTCGTTTGCAGTTACAGTTTGAATTTCTAGGTTTCACTCTGTTTTCTCCTATATTGACAGATGCAGCTAGAACTCTAAATCAAACACGGTTTGTGCTAGCTTCTTGAAACTTGACACAATAAAGTAGTTCTACGTTCTATCTCTAAGGTTTGTTTCCTCTTGATGTAGCCTAATGCAGGGACTGGCGAATAACACTTATATTGAAAGGGGTTGCCAAACTTTCAAAAAACTAGAGTCTCCTGAAATCTCAACATATATTTTTTCATCCAATCTTCATGATACATTCAAGTAATGATCAGTACACCATTCCCACTTGGATGACCAAGTTTTGTTCTTCTAGGTTGAAGCATTCGTTTGCAGGAACAGTTTGAATTTTTAGGTTTCACTCTGTTTTCTCCTATATTGACAGATGCAGTTAGAACTTTAAATCAAACACGGTTTGTGCTAGCTACTTGAAACATGACACAATAAAGTAGTTCTACGTTGTATCCCTAAGGTTTGTTTCCTCTTGATGTACCCTTAAGCAGAGACTGGCGAATAACACATTCAATGAAAGGCGTTGTTAGGCTGCCAAAACACTACAGTCTCCTGAAATCTCATCATATATTTTTTCTTCCGACCTTCATGATACTTTCAAGTAATTAGCAGTGCACCAATCAAACTTGGATGCCCAAGTTTCGTTCTCCTAGGTTGAAGCATTCGTTTGCAGGAACAGTTTGAATTTTTAGGTTTCACTCTGTTTTGTCCTATATTGACAGATGCAGTTCGAACTCTAAATCAAACACGGTTTGTGCTAGCTTCTTGAAACTTGACAAAATACTCTAGTTCTACGTTCTATCTCTAAGGTTTGTTTCCTCTTGATGTAGCCTAATGCAGGGACTGGCGAATAACACTTTTATTGAAAGGGGTTGCCAAACTTCCAAAAACGAGAGTCTTCTGAAATCTCAACATATATTTTTGCATCCAATCTTCATGATACTTTCAAGTAATGATCAGTACACCAATCCCACTTGGATGCTCAAGTTTCATTCTCCTACGTTGAAGCATTCGTTTGCAGTAACAGTTTTAATTTTTAGGTTTCACTGTTTTCTTCTATATTGACAAATGTAGTTCAAACTCTAAATCATACACGGTTTGGGCTAGCTTCTTGAAACTTGACACAATAAAGTAGTTCTACATTCTATCCCTAAGGTTTGTTTCCTCTTGATGTAGCCTAATGCAGTTACTGGCGAATAACACTTTTATTGAAAGGGGTTGCCAAACCTCCAAAAACTAGAGACTTCTGAAACTTCAACATATAATTTTGCATCCAATTTTCATGATACTTTCAAGTAATGATCAGTACACCAATCCCACTGGATGCTCAAGTTTCATTCTCCTACGTTGAAGCATTCGTTTGCAGTAACAGTTTTAATTTTTAGGTTTCACTGTTTTCTTCTATATTGACAAATGTAGTTCAAACTCTAAATCAAACACGGTTTGTGCTAGCTTCTTGAAACTTGACATAATAAAGTAGTTCTACGTTCTATCTCTAAGGTTTGTTTCCTCTTGATGTAGCCTAATGCAGGGACTGGCGAATAACACTTATATTGAAAGGGGTTGCCAAACTTTCAAAAAACTAGAGTCTCCTGAAATCTCAACATATATTTTTTCATCCAATCTTCATGATACATTCAAGTAATGATCAGTACACCATTCCCACTTGGATGCCCAAGTTTTGTTCTTCTAGGTTGAAGCATTCGTTTGCAGGAACAGTTTGAATTTTTAGGTTTCACTCTGTTTTCTCCTTTATTGACAGATGCAGTTAGAACTTTAAATCAAACACGGTTTGTGCTAGCTACTTGAAACATGACACAATAAAGTAGTTCTACGTTCTATCCCTAAGGTTTGTTTCCTCTTGATGTAGCCTTAAGCAGAGACTGGCGAATAACACATTAAATGAAAGGCGTTGTTAGGCTGCCAAAAAACTACAGTCTCCTTAAATCTCATCATATATTTTTTCTTCCGACCTTCATGATACTTTCAAGTAATGAGCAGTGAACCAATCAAACTTGGATGCCCAAGTTTCGTTCTCCTAGGTTGAAGCATTCGTTTGCAGGAACATTTTGAATTTTTAGGTTTCACTCTGTTTTGTCCTATATTGACAGATGCAGATCGAACTCTAAATCAAACACGGTTTGTGCTAGCTTCTTGAAACTTGACAAAATACTGTAGTTCTACGTTCTATCTCTAAGGTTTGTTTCCTCTTGATGTAGCCTAATGCAGGTACTGGCGAGTAACACTTTTATTGAAAGGGGTTGCCAAACTTCCCAAAACTAGAGTCTTCTGAAATCTCAACATATATTTTTTTATCCAATCTTCATTATACTTTCGAGTAATGATCAGTACACCAATCCCACTTGGATGCTCAAGTTTCATTCTCCTACGTTGAAGCATTCGTTTGCAGTAACAGTTTGAATTTTTAGGTTTCATTCTGCTTTCTCCTATATTGACAAATGTAGTTCAAACTCTAAATAATACACGGTTTGGGCTAGCTTCTTGAAACTTGACACAATAAAGTAGTTCTACATTCTATCCCTAAGGTTTGTTTCCTCTTGATGTAGCCTTCAGCAAAGACTGGCGAATAACACTTTCAATGAAAGGCGTTGTTAGGCTGCCAAAAAACTAGAGTCTCCTGAAATCTCAACACATATTTTTTTCCGACCTTAATGATACTTTCAAGTAATGAGAAGTATACCAATCAAACTTGGATGCCCAATTTCGTTCTCCTAGGTTGATGCATTCGTTTGCAGTTACAGTTTGAATTTCTAGGTTTCACTCTGTTTTCTCCTATATTGACAGATGCAGCTAGAACTCTAAATCAAACACGGTTTGTGCTAGCTTCTTGAAACTTGACACAATAAAGTAGTTCTACGTTCTATCTCTAAGGTTTGTTTCCTCTTGATGTAGCCTAATGCAGGGACTGGCGAATAACACTTATATTGAAAGGGGTTGCCAAACTTTCAAAAAACTAGAGTCTCCTGAAATCTCAACATATATTTTTTCATCCAATCTTCATGATACATTCAAGTAATGATCAGTACACCATTCCCAATTGGATGCCCAAGTTTTGTTCTTCTAGGTTGAAGCATTCGTTTGCAGGAACAGTTTGAATTTTTAGGTTTCATTCTGCTTTCTCCTATATTGACAAATGTAGTTCAAACTCTAAATCATACACGGTTTGGGCTAGCTTCTTGAAACTTGACACAATAAAGTAGTTCTACATTCTATCCCTAAGGTTTGTTTCCTCTTGATGTAGCCTTCAGCACAGACTGCCGAATAACACTTTCAATGAAAGGCGTTGTTAGGCTGCCAAAAAACTAGAGTCTCCTGAAATCTCAACACATATTTTTTTCCGACCTTAATGATACTTTCAAGTAATGAGCAGTACAGCAATCAAACTTGGATGCCCAAGTTTCGTTCTCCTAGGTTGATGCATTCGTTTGCAGTAACAGTTTGAATTTCTAGGTTTCACTCTGTTTTCTACTATATTGACAGAGGCAGCTAGAACTCTAAATCAAACACGGTTTGTGCTAGCTTCTTGAAACTTGACACAATAAAGTAGTTCTACGTTCTATCTCTAAGGTTTGTTTCCTCTTGATATAGCCTAATGCAGGGACTGGCGAATAACACTTATATTGAAAGGGTTGCCAAACTTTCAAAAAACTAGAGTCTCCTGAAATCTCAACATATATTTTTTCATCCAATTTTCATGATACATTCAAGTAATGATCAGTACACCATTCCCACTTGGATGCCCAAGTTTGGTTCTTCTAGGTTGAAGCATTCGTTTGCAGGAACAGTTTGAATTTTTAGGTTTCACTCTGTTTTCTCCTATATTGACAGATGCAGTTAGAACTTTAAATCAAACACGGTTTGTGCTAGCTACTTGAAACATGACACAATAAAGTAGTTCTACGTTCTATCCCTAAGGTTTGTTTCCTCTTGATGTAGCCTTAAGCAGAGACTGGCGAATAACACATTCAATGAAAGGCGTTCTTAGGCTGCCAAAAAACTACAGTCTCCTGAAATCTCATCATATATTTTTTCGTCCGACCTTCATGATACATTCAAGTAATGAGCAGTGCACCAATCAAACTTGGATGCCCAAGTTTCGTTCTCCTAGGTTGAAGCATTCGTTTGCAGGAACAGTTTGAATTTTTAGGTTTCACTCTGTTTTGTCCTATATTGACAGATGCAGTTCGAACTCTAAATCAAAGACGGTTTGTGCTAGCTTCTTGAAACTTGACAAAATACTGTAGTTCTACGTTCTATCTCTAAGGTTTGTTTCCTCTTGTTGTAGCCTAATGCAGTTACTGGCGAATAACACTTTTATTGAAAGGGGTTGCCAAACTTCCAAAAACTAGAGTCTTCTGAAACTTCAACATATATTTTTGCATCCAATTTTCATGATATTTTCAAGTAATGATCAGTACACCAATCCCACTTTGATGCTCAAGTTTCATTCTCCTACGTTGAAGCATTCGTTTGCAGTAACAGTTTTAATTTTTAGGTTTCACTGTTTTCTTCTATATTGACAAATGTAGTTCAAACTCTAAATCAAACACGGTTTGTGCTAGCTTCTTGATACTTGACACAATAAAGTAGATCTACGTTTTATCTCTAAGGTTTGTTTCCTCTTGATGTAGCCTAATGCAGGGTCTGGCGAATAACACTTATATTGAAAGGGGTTGCCAAACTTTCAAAAATCTAGAGTCTCCTGAAATCTCAACATATATTTTTTCATCCAAACTTCATGATACATTCAAGTAATGATCAGTACACCATTCCCACATGGATGCCCAAGTTTTGTTCTTCTAGGTTGAAGCATTCGTTTGCAGGAACTGTTTGAATTTTTAGGTTTCACTCTGTTTTCTCCTTTATTGACAGATGCAGTTAGAACTTTAAATCAAACACGGTTTGTGCTAGCTACTTGAAACATGACACAATAAAGTTGTTCTACCTTCTATCCCTAAGGTTTGTTTCCTCTTGATGTAGCCTTAAGCAGAGACTGGCGAATAACACATTCGATGAAAGGCGTTGTTAGGCTGCCAAAAAACTACAGTCTCCTGAAATCTCATCATATATTTTTTCTTCCGACCTTCATGATACTTTCAAGTTATGAGCAGTGCACCAATCAAACTTGGATGCCCAAGTTTCATTCTCCTAGGTTGAAGCATTCGTTTGCAGGAACAGTTTGAATTTTTAGGTTTCACTCTGTTTTGTCCTATATTGACAGATGCAGTTCAAACTCTAAATCAAACGAGGTTTGTGCTAGCTTCTTGAAACTTGACAAAATATTGTAGTTCTACGTTCTATCTCTAAGGTTTGTTTCCTCTTGATGTAGCCTAATGCAGGGACTGGCGAATAACACTTTTATTGAAAGGGGTTGTCACACTTCCCAAAACTAGAGTCTTCTGAAATCTCAACATATTTTTTTTTATCCAATCTTCATGATACTTTCGAGTAATGATCAGTACACCAATCCCACTTGGATGCTCAAGTTTCATTCAACTACGTTGAAGCATTAGTTTGCAGTAACAGTTTTAATTTTTAGGTTTCACTGTTTTCTTCTATATTGACAAATGTAGTTCAAACTCTAAATCATACACGGTTTGGGCTAGCTTCTTGAAACTTGACACAATAAAGTAGTTCTACATTCTATCCCTAAGGTTTGTTTCCTCTTGATGTAGCCTTCAGCACAGACTGGCAAATAACACTTTCAATGAAAGGCGTTGTTAGGCTGCCAAAAAACTACAGTCTCCTGAAATCTCAACACATATTTTTTTCCGACCTTAATGATACTTTCAAGTAATGAGCAGTACACCAATCAAACTTGGATGCCCAAGTTTCGTTCTCCTAGGTTGATGCATTCGTTTGCAGTAACAGTTTGAATTTCTAGGTTTCACTCTGTTTTCTCCTATATTGACAGATGCAGCTAGAACTCTAAATCAAACACGGTTTGTGCTAGCTTCTTGAAACTTGACACAATAAAGTAGTTCTACGTTCTATCTCTAAGGTTTGTTTCCTCTTGATGTAGCCTAATGCAGGGACTGGCGAATAACACTTATATTGAAAGGGGTTGCCAAACTTTCAAAAAACGAGAGTCTCCTGAAATCTCAACATATATTTTTTCATCCAATCTTCATGATACATTCAAGTAATGATCAGTACACCATTCCCACTTGGATGCCCAATTTTTGTTCTTCTAGGTTGAAGCATTCGTTTGCAGGAACAGTTTGAATTTTTAGGTTTCACTCTGTTTTCTCCTATATTGACAGATGCAGTTAGAACTTTAAATCAAACACGGTTTGTGCTAGCTACTTGAAACATGACACAATAAAGTAGTTCTACGTTCTATCCCTAAGGTTTGTTTCCTCTTGATGTAGCCTTAAGCAGAGACTGGCGAATAACACATTCAATGAAAGGCGTTGTTAGGCTGCCAAAAAACTACAGTCTCCTGAAATCTCATCATATATTTTTTCTTCCGACCTTTTTGATACTTTCAAGTAATGAGCAGTGCACCAATCAAACTTGGATGCCCAAGTTTCCTTCTCCTAGGTTGAAGCATTCGTTTGCAGGAACAGTTTGAATTTTTAGGTTTCACTCTGTTTTGTCCTATATTGACAGATGCAGTTCGAACTCTAAATCAAACACGGTTTGTGCTAGCTTCTTGAAACTTGACAAAATACTGTAGTTCTACGTTCTATCTCTAAGGTTTGTTTCCTCTTGATGTAGCCTAATGCAGGGACTGGCGAATAACACTTTTATTGAAATGGGTTGCCAAACTTCCCAAAACGAGAATCTTCTGAAATCTCAACATATATTTTTTTATCCAATCTTCATGATACTTTCGAGTAATGATCAGTACACCAATCCCACTTGGATGCTCAAGTTTCATTCTCCTACGTTGAAGCATTCGTTTGCAGTAACAGTTTGAATTTTTAGGTTTCATTCTGCTTTCTCCTATATTGACAAATGTAGTTCAAACTCTAAATCATACACGGTTTGGGCTAGCTTCTTGAAACTTGACACAATAAAGTAGTTCTACATTCTATCCCTAAGGTTTGTTTCCTCTTGATGTAGCCTTCAGCACAGACTGGCGAATAACACTTTCAATGAAAGGCGTTGTTAGGCTGCCAAAAAATTAGAGTCTCCTGAAATCTCAACACATATTTTTTTCCGACCTTAATGATACTTTCAAGTAATGAGCAGTACACCAATCAAACTTGGATGCCCAAGTTTCGTTCTCCTAGGTTGATGCATTCGTTTGCAGTTACAGTTTGAATTTCTAGGTTTCACTCTGTTTTCTCCTATATTGACAGATGCAGCTAGAACTCTAAATCAAACACGGTTTGTGCTAGCTTCTTGAAACTTGACACAATAAAGTAGTTCTACGTTCTATCTCTAAGGTTTGTTTCCTCTTGATGTAGCCTAAGGCAGGGACTGGCGAATAACACTTATATTGAAAGGGGTTGCAAAAATTTCAAAAAACTAGAGTCTCCTGAAATCTCAACATATATTTTTTCATCCAATCTTCATGATACATTCAAGTAATGATCAGTACACCATTCCCACTTGGATGCCCAAGTTTTGTTCTTCTAGGTTGAAGCATTCGTTTGCAGGAACAGTTTGAATTTTTAGGTTTCACTCTGTTTTCTCCTATATTGACAGATGCAGTTAGAACTTTAAATCAAACACGGTTTGTGCTAGCTTCTTGAAACATGACACAATAAAGTAGTTCTACTTTCTAT
>NW_027510975.1:0-29382 GCF_048772815.1 Callospermophilus lateralis
AAACACTTTCGTTTGAAAGGGGTTGCCAAGCTTCCAAAAAACTACTAGTTTGCTGAAATCTCAGCAAACATTTTTTCACCAAATCTTGATGATACTTGGTGGTAATGATCAGTTCACTAATCCCACTTGGCTGCCCAACTTTCATTCTTCTAGGTTCAAGCGTGCGTTTCCAGTAACACTTTGAATTTTTAGGTTTCACTCTGTTTTCTTATGCCTAGATAGCTTTGTTTGGAATTCTAAATCAAACACGGTGTTTGCTAGCTCCTTGAAACTTGACCAAATGAAGTAGTTCTAAGTTCTATCTCTATGGTTTGTTTCCTCTTGAAGTACCCCATGCAGAGACTGGCGAAAAACACTTTCGTTTGAAAGGGGTGGACAAGCTTCCAAAAAACTACTAGTTTGATGAAATCTCAGCAAACCTTTTTTCACCAAATCTTGATGATACTTGGTGGTAATGATCAGTTCACTAATCCCACTTGGCTGCCCAATTTTTATTCTTCTAGGTTGAAGCATTCGTTTCCAGTAACACTTTGAATTTTTAGGTTTCACTCTGTTTTCTGCTATATAGATAGATGTGTTTGAAACTCTAAATCAAACACGGTTTGTGCTAGCTCCGTGAAACTTGACAAAATAAGTAGTTCTAAGTTCTATCTCTATGGTTTGTTTCCTCTTGAAGTACCCCATGCAGAGACTGGCGAAAAACACTTTCGTTTGAAAGGGGTTGCCAAGCTTCCAAAAAACTACTAGTTTGCTGAAATCTCAGCAAACATTTTTTCACCAAATCTGGATGATACTTGGTGGTAATGATCAGTTCACTAATCCCAATTGGCTGCCCAATTTTTATTCTTCTAGGTTGAAGCATTCGTTTCCAGTAACAGTTTAAATTTTTAGGATTCACTCTGTTTTCTCATATATAGATAGCTGTGTTTGGAATTCTAAATCAAACACGATTTGTGCTAGCTCCTTGAAACTTGACCAAATGAAGTAGTTCTAAGTTCTATCTCTATGGTTTGTTTCCTCTTGAAGTACCCCATGCAGAGACTGGCGAAAAACACTTTCGTATGAAAGGGGTGGCCAAGCTTCCAAAAAACTACTAGTTTGCTGAAATCTCAGCAAACATTTTTTCACCAAATCTTGATGATACTTGGTGGTAATGATCAGTTCACTAAGCCCACTTGGCTGCCCAATTTTTACTCTTCTATGTTCAAGCGTTCGTTTCCAGTAACACTTTGAATTTTTAGGTTTCACTCTGTTTTCTGCTATTTAGATAGATGTGTTTGAAACTCTAAATCAAACACGGTTTGTGCTTGCTCCTTGAAACTTTACCAAATGAAGTAGTTCTATGTTCCATCTCTATGGTTTGTTTCCTCTTGAAGTACACCATGCAGAGACTGGCGAAAAACACTTTCGTTTGAAAGGGGTGGCCAAGCTTCCAAAAAACTACTAGTTTGCTGAAATCTCAGCAAAACTTTTTTCACCAAATCTTAATGATACTTGGTGGTAATGATCAGTTCACTAATCCCAATTGGCTACCCAATTTTTATTCTTCTAGGTTGAAGCATTCGTTTCTAGTAACACTTTGAATTTTTAGGTTTCACTCTGTTTTCTGCTTTATAGATAGATGTGTTTGAAACTCTAAATCAAACACGGTTTGTGCTAGCTCCTTGAAACTTGACCAAATGAAGAAGTTCTAAGTTCTATGTCTATGGTTTGTTTCCTCTTGAAGTACCCCATGCAGAGACTGGCGAAAAACACTTTCGTTTGAAAGGGGTTGCCAAGCTTCCAAAAAACTACTAGTTTGATGAAATCTCAGCAAACCTTTTTTCACCAAATCTTGATGATACTTGGTGGTAATGATCAGTTCACTAATCTCACTTGGCTGCCCAACTTTCACTCTTCTAGGTTCAAGCGTTCGTTTCCAGTAACACTTTGAATTTTTGGGTTTCACTCTTTTTTCTGCTATATAGATAGATATGTTTGAAACTCTAAATCAAACTCGGTCTGTGCTAGCTCCTTGAAATTGACCAAATGAAGAAGTTCTAAGTTCTATCTCTATGGTTTGTTTCCTCTTGAAGTACCCCATGCAGAGACTGGCGAAAAACACTTTCGTTTGAAAGGGGTTGCCAAGCTTCCAAAAAACTATACTACTTTGCTGAAATCTCAGGAAACATTTTTTCACCAAATCTTGATGATACTTGGTGGTAATGATCAGTTCACTAATCCCAATTGGCTGCCCAATTTTTATTCTTCTAGGTTGAAGCATTCGTTTCCAGTAACAGTTTGTATTTTTAGGATTCACTCTGTTTTCTCATATATAGATAGCTGTGTTTGGAATTCTAAATCAAACACGGTTTGTGCTAGCTCCGTGAAACTTGACCAAATGAAGTAGTTCTAAGTTCTATCTCTATGGTTTGTTTCCTCTTGAAGTACCCCATGCAGAGACTGGCGAAAAACACTTTCGTTTGAAAGGGGTGGCAAAGCTTCCAAAAAACTACTAGTTTGCTGAAATCTCAGCAAATATTTTTTCACCAAATCTTGATGATACTTGGTGGTAATGATCAGTTCACTAAGCCCACTTGGCTGCCCAACTTTTACTCTTCTAGGTTCAAGCGTTCGTTTCCAGTAACACTTTGAATTTTTAGGTTTCACTCTGTTTTCTGCTTTATAGATAGATGTGTTTGAAACTCTAAATCAAACACGGTTTGTGCTAGCTCCTTGAAACTTTACCAAATGAAGTAGTTCTATGTTCCATCTCTATGGTTTGTTTCCTCTTGAAGTACACCATGCAGAGACTGGCGAAAAACACTTTCGTTTGAAAGGGGTGGCCAAGCTTCCAAAAAACTACTAGTTTGATGAAATATCAGCAAACCTTTTTTCACCAAAACTTGATGATACTTGGTGGTAAAGATCATTTCACTAATCCCACTTGGCTGCCCAACTTTCACTCTTCTAGGTTCAAGCGTTCGTTTCCAGTAACAGTTTGAATTTTTAGGATTCACTCTGTTTTCTCATACAAAGATAGCTGTGTTTGGAATTCTAAATCAAACACGGTTTGTGCTAGCTCCTTGAAACTTTACCAAATGAAGTAGTTCTAAGTTCTATCTCTATGGTTTGTTTCCTCTTGAAGTACCCCATGCAGAGACTGGCGAAAAACACTTTCGTTTGAAAGGGGTGGCCAAGCTTCCAAAAAACTACTAGTTTGCTGAAATCTCAGCAAACATTTTTTCACCAAATCTTGATGATACTTGGTGGTAATGATCAGTTCACTAAGCCCACTTGGCTGCCCAATTTTTACTCTTCTAGGTTAAAGCGTTCGTTTCCAGTAACTCTTTGAATTTTTAGGTTTCACTCTGTTTCCTGCTATATAGATAGATGTGTTTGAAACTCTAAATCAAACACGGTTTGTGCTAGCTCCTTGAAACTTTACCAAATGAAGTAGTTCTATGTTCCATCTCTATGGTTTGTTTCCTCTTGAAGTACACCATGCAGAGACTGGCGAAAAACACTTTCGTTTGAAAGGGGTGGCCAAGCTTCCAAAAAACTACTAGTTTGCTGAAATCTCAGCAAAACTTTTTTCACCAAAACTTAATGATACTTGGTGGTAATGATGAGTTCAGTAATCCCACGTGGCTACCCAATTTTTATTCTTCTAGGTTGAAGCATTCGTTTCCAGTAACAGTTTGTATTTTTAGGATTCACTCTGTTTTCTCATATATAGATAGCTGTGTTTGGAATTCTAAATCAAACACGGTTTGTGCTAGCTCCGTGAAACTTGACCAAATGAAGTAGTTCTAAGTTCTATCTCTATGGTTTGTTTCCTCTTGAAGTACCCCATGCAGAGACTGGCGAAAAACACTTTCGTTTGAAAGGGGTGGACAAGCTTCCAAAAAACTACTAGTTTGCTGAAATCTCAGCAAACATATTTTCACCAAATCTTGATGATACTTGGTGGTAATGATCAGTTCACTAAGCCCACTTGGCTGCCCAACTTTTACTCTTCTAGGTTCAAGCGTTCGTTTCCAGTAACAATTTGAATTTTTAGGTTTCACTCTGTTTTCTGCTTTATAGATAGATGTGTTTGAAACTCTAAATCAAACACGGTTTGTGCTAGCTCCTTGAAACTTTACCAAATGAAGTAGTTCTATGTTCCATCTCTATGGTTTGTTTCCTCTTGAAGTACACCATGCAGAGACTGGCGAAAAACACTTTCGTTTGAAAGGGGTGGCCAAGCTTCCAAAAAACTACTAGTTTGATGAAATATCAGCAAAACTTTTTTCACCAAAACTTAATGATACTTGGTGGTAAAGATCATTTCACTAATCCCACTTGGCTGCCCAACTTTCACTCTTCTAGGTTCAAGCGTTCGTTTCCAGTAACAGTTTGAATTTTTAGGATTCACTCTGTTTTCTCATACAAAGATAGCTGTGTTTGGAATTCTAAATCAAAAACGGTTTGTGCTAGCTCCTTGAAACTTGACCAAATGAAGTAGTTCTAAGTTCTATCTCTATGGTTTGTTTCCTCTTGAAGTACCCCATGCAGAGACTGGCGAAAAACACTTTCGTTTGAAAGGGGTGGCCAAGCTTCCAAAAAACTACTAGTTTGCTGAAATCTCAGCAAACATTTTTTCACCAAATCTTGATGATACTTGGTGGTAATGATCAGTTCACTAAGCCCACTTGGGTGCCCAATTTTTACTCTTCTAGGTTAAAGCGTTCGTTTCCAGTAACTCTTTGAATTTTTAGGTTTCACTCTGTTTCCTGCTATATAGATAGATGTGTTTGAAACTCTAAATCAAACACGGTTTGTGCTAGCTCCTTGAAACTTTACCAAATTAAGTAGTTCTATGTTCCATCTCTATGGTTTGTTTCCTCTTGAAGTACACCATGCAGAGACTGGCGAAAAACACTTTCGTTTGAAAGGGGTGGCCAAGCTTCCAAAAAACTACTAGTTTGCTGAAATCTCAGCAAAACTTTTTTCACCAAAACTTAATGATACTTGGTGGTAATGATGAGTTCAGTAATCCCACGTGGCTACCCAATTTTTATTCTTCTAGGTCGAAGCATTCGTTTCCAGTAACACTTTGAATTTTTAGGTTTCACTCTGTTTTCTGCTATATAGATAGATGTGTTTGAAACTCTAAATCAAACACGGTTTGTGCTAGCTCCGTGAAACTTGACAAAATAAGTAGTTCTAAGTTCTATCTCTATGGTTTGTTTCCTCTTGAACTACCCCATGCAGACACTGGCGAAAAACACTTTCGTTTGAAAGGGGTTGCCAAGCGTCCAAAAAACTACTAGTTTGTTGAAATCTCAGCAAACATTTTTTCACCATATCTTGATGATACTTGGTGGTAATGATCAGTTCACTAATCCCACTTGGCTGCCCAATTTTTATTCTTCTAGGTTGAAGCATTCGTTTCCAGTAACACTTTGAATTTTTAGGTTTCACTCTGTTTTCTGCTATATAGATAGATGTGTTTGAAACTCTAAATCAAACACGGTTTGTGCTAGCTCCGTGAAACTTGACAAAATAAGTAGTTCTAAGTTCTATCTCTATGGTTTGTTTCCTCTTGAAGTACCCCATGCAGAGACTGGTGAAAAACACTTTCGTTTGAAAGGGGTTGCCAAGCTTCCAAAAAACTACTAGTTTGCTGAAATCTCAGCAAACATTTTTTCACCAAATCTTGATGATACTTGGTGGTAATGATCAGTTCACTAATCCCACTTGGCTGCCCAATTTTTATTCTTCTAGGTTGAAGCATTCGTTTCCAGTAACAGTTTGAATTTTTAGGTTTCACTCTGTTTTCTCATACATAGATAGCTGTGTTTGGAATTCTAAATCAAACACGGTTTGTGCTAGCTCCTTGAAACTTGACCAAATGAAGTAGTTCTAAGTTCTATCTCTATGGTTTGTTTCCTCTTGAAGTACCCCATGCAGAGACTGGCGAAAAACACTTTCGTTTGAAAGGGGTGGCCAAGCTTCCAAAAAACTACTAGTTTGCTGAAATCTCAGCAAAACTTTTTTCACCAAATCTTAATGATACTTGGTGGTAATGATGAGTTCACTAATCCCACGTGGGTACCCAATTTTTATTCTTCTAGGTCGAAGCATTCGTTTCCAGTAACACTTTGAATTTTTAGGTTTCACTCTGTTTTCTGCTATATAGATAGATGTGTTTGAAACTCTAAATCAAACACGGTTTGTGCTAGCTCCGTGAAACTTGACAAAATAATTAGTTCTAAGTTCTATCTCTATGGTTTGTTTCCTCTTGAACTACCCCATGCAGAGACTGGCGAAAAACACTTTCGTTTGATAGGGGTTGCCAAGCTTCCAAAAAACTACTAGTTTGCTGAAATCTCAGCAAACATTTTTTCACCAAATCTTGATGATACTTGGTGGTAATGATCAGTTCACTAATCCCACTTGGCTGCCCAATTTTTATTCTTCTAGGTTGAAGCATTCGTTTCCAGTAACAGTTTGAATTTTTAGGTTTCACTCTGTTTTCTCATACATAGATAGCTGTGTTTGGATTTCTAAATCAAACACGGTTTGTGCTAGCTCCTTGAAACTTGACCAAATGAAGTAGTTCTAAGTTCTATCTCTATGGTTTGTTTCCTCTTGAAGTACCCCATGCAGAAACTGGCGAAAAACACTTTCGTTTGAAAGGGGTTGCCAAGCTTCCAAAAAACTACTAGTTTGCTGAAATCTCAGCAAAACTTTTTTCACCAAAACTTGATGATACTTTGGTAAAGATCATTTCACTAATCCCACTTGGCTGCCCAACTTTCACTCTTCTAGGTTCAAGCGTTCGTTTCCAGTAACACTTTGAATTTTTAGGTTTCACTCTGTTTTCTGCTATATAGATAGATGTGTTTGAAACTGTAAATCAAACACGGTTTGTGCTAGCTCCTTGAAACTTGACCAAATGAAGTAGTTCTAAGTTCTATCTCTATGGTTTGTTTCCTCTTGAAGTACCCCATGCAGAGACTGGCGAAAAACACTTTCGTTTGAAAGGGGTGGCCAAGCTTCCAAAAAACTACTAGTTTGCTGAAATCTCAGCAAACATTTTTTCACCAAATCTTGATGATACTTGGTGGTAATGATCAGTTCACTAAGCCCACTTGGCTGCCCAATTTTTACTCTTCTAGGTTCAAGCGTTCGTTTCCAGTAACACTTTGAATTTTTAGGTTTCACTATGTTTTCTGCTTTATAGATAGATGTGTTTGAAACTCTAAATCAAACACGGTTTGTGCTTGCTCCTTGAAACTTTACCAAATGAAGTAGTTCTATGTTCCATCTCTATGGTTTGTTTCTTCTTGAAGTACCCCATGCAGAGACTGGCGATAAACACTTTCATTTGAAAGGGGTTGCCAAGCTTCCAAAAAACTACTAATTTGCTGAAATCTCAGCAAACCTTTTTTCACCAAAACTTGATGATACTTGGTGGTAAAGATCATTTCACTAATCCCACTTGGCTGCCCAACTTTCACTCTTCTAGGTTCAAGCGTTCGTTTCCAGTAACACTTTGAATTTTTAGGTTTCACTCTGTTTTCTGCTATATAGATAGATGTGTTTGAAACTCTAAATCAAACACGGTTTGTGCTAGCTCCTTGAAACTTGACCAAATGAAGTAGTTCTAAGCTCTATCTCTATGGTTTGTTTCCTCTTGAAGTACCCCATGCAGAGACTGGCGAAAAACACTTTCGTTTGAAAGGGGTGGCCAAGCTTCCAAAAAACTACTAGTTTGCTGAAATCTCAGCAAACATTTTTTCACCAAATCTTGATGATACTTGGTGGTAATAATCAGTTCCCTAAGCCCACTTGGCTGCCCAATTTTTACTCTTCTATGTTCAAGCGTTCGTTTCCAGTAACACTTTGAATTTTTAGGTTTCACTCTGTTTTCTGCTATTTAGATAGATGTGTTTGAAACTCTAAATCAAACACGGTTTGTGCTTGCTCCTTGAAACTTTACCAAATGAAGTAGTTCTATGTTCCATCTCTATGGTTTGTTTCCTCTTGAAGTACACCATGCAGAGACTGGCGAAAAACACTTTCGTTTGAAAGGGGTGGCCAAGCTTCCAAAAAACTACTAGTTTGATGAAATATCAGCAAACCTTTTTTCACCAAAACTTGATGATACTTGGTGGTAAAGATCATTTCACTAATCCCACTTGGCTGCCCAACTTTCACTCTTCTAGGTTCAAGCGTTCGTTTCCAGGAACAGTTTGAATTTTTAGGATTCACTCTGTTTTCTCATACAAAGATAGCTGTGTTTGGAATTCTAAATCAAACACGGTTTGTGCTAGCTCCTTGAAACTTGACCAAATGAAGTAGTTCTAAGTTCTTTCTCTATGGTTTGTTTCCTCTTGAAGTACCCCATGCAGAGACTGGCGAAAAACACTTTCGTTTGAAAGGGGTGGCCAAGCTTCCAAAAAACTACTAGTTTGCTGAAATCTCAGCAAACCTTTTTTCACCAAAACTTGATGATACTTGGTGGTAAAGATCATTTCACTAATCCAACTTGGCTGCCCAACTTTCACTCTTCTAGGTTCAAGCGTTCGTTTCCAGTAACACTTTGAATTTTTAGGTTTCACTCTGTTTTCTGCTATATAGATAGATGTGTTTGAAACTCTAAATCAAACACGGTTTGTGCTAGCTCCTTGAAACTTGACCAAATGAAGTAGTTCTAAGCTCTATCTCTATGGTTTGTTTCCTCTTGAAGTACCCCATGCAGAGACTGGCGAAAAACACTTTCGTTTGAAAGGGGTGGCCAAGCTTCCAAAAAACTACTAGTTTGCTGAAATCTCAGCAAACATTTTTTCACCAAATCTTGATGATACTTGGTGGTAATGATCAGTTCACTAAGCCCACTTGGCTGCCCAATTTTTACTCTTCTAGGTTCAAGCGTTCGTTTCCAGTAACACTTTGAATTTTTAGGTTTCACTCTGTTTTCTGCTATATAGATAGATGTGTTTGAAACTCTAAATCAAACACGGTTTGTGCTAGCTCCTTGAAACTTGATCAAATGAAGTAGTTCTAAGTTCTATCTCTATGGTTTATTTCCTCTTGAAGTACCCCATGCAGAGACTGGCGAAAAACACTTTCGTTTATAAAGGGGTGGCCAAGCTTCCAAAAAACTACTAGTTTGCTGAAATCACAGCAAAACTTTTTTCACCAAATCTTAGTGATACTTGGTGGTAATGATCAGTTCACTAATCCCACTTGGCTACCCAATTTTTATTCTTCTAGGTTGAAGCATTCGTTTCCAGTAAAACTTTGAATTTTTAGGTTTCACTCTGTTTTCTGCTATATAGATAGATGTGTTTGAAACTCTAAATCAAACACGGTTTGTGCTAGCTCCTTGAAATTTGACCAAATGAAGTAGTTCTAAGTTCTATCTCTATGGTTTGTTTCCTCTTGAAGTACCCCATGCAGAGACTGGCGAAAAACACTTTCGTTTGAAAGGGGTTGCCAAGCTTCCAAAAAACTACTAGTTTGCTGAAATCTCAGCAAACATTTTTTCACCAAATCTTGATGATACTTGGTGGTAATGATCAGTTCACTACTCCCACTTGGCTGCCCAATTTTTATTCTTCTAGGTTGAAGCATTCGTTTCCAGTAACAGTTTGAATTTTTAGGTTTCACTCTGTTTTCTCATACATAGATAGCTGTGTTTGAAACTCTAAATCAAACACGGTTTGTGCTTGCTCCTTGAAACTTTACCAAATGAAGTAGTTCTATGTTCCATCTCTATGGTTTGTTTCCTCTTGAAGTACACCATGCAGAGACTGGCGAAAAACACTTTCGTTTGAAAGGGGTGGCCAAGCTTCCAAAAAACTACTAGTTTGATGAAATATCAGCAAACCTTTTTTCACCAAAACTTGATGATACTTGGTGGTAAAGATCATTTCACTAATCCCACTTGGCTGCCCAACTTTCACTCTTCTAGGTTCAAGCGTTCGTTTCCAGGAACAGTTTGAATTTTTAGGATTCACTCTGTTTTCTCATACAAAGATAGCTGTGTTTGGAATTCTAAATCAAACACGGTTTGTGCTAGCTCCTTGAAACTTGACCAAATGAAGTAGTTCTAAGTTCTTTCTCTATGGTTTGTTTCCTCTTGAAGTACCCCATGCAGAGACTGGCGAAAAACACTTTCGTTTGAAAGGGGTGGCCAAGCTTCCAAAAAACTACTAGTTTGCTGAAATCTCAGCAAACATTTTTTCACCAAATCTTGATGATACTTGGTGGTAATGATCAGTTCACTAAGCCCACTTGGCTGCCCAATTTTTACTCTTCTAGGTTCAAGCATTCGTTTCCAGTAACTCTTTGAATTTTTAGGTTTCACTCTGTTTCCTGGTATATAGATAGATGTGTTTGAAACTCTAAATCAAACACGGTTTGTGCTAGCTCCTTGAAACTTTACCAAATGAAGTAGTTCTATGTTCCATCTTTATGGTTTGTTTCCTCTTGAAGTACACCATGCAGAGACTGGCGAAAAACACTTTCGTTTGAAAGGGGTGGCCAAGCTTCCAAAAAACTACTAGTTTGCTGAAATCTCAGCAAAACTTTTTTCACCAAATCTTAATGATACTTGGTGGTAATGATGAGTTCACTAATCCCACGTGGCTACCCAATTTTTATTCTTCTAGGTCGAAGCATTCGTTTCCAGTAACACTTTTAATTTTTAGGTTTCACTCTGTTTTCTGCTATATAGATAGATGTGTTTGAAACTCTAAATCAAACACGGTTTGTGCTAGCTCCGTGAAACTTGACAAAATAAGTATTTCTAAGTTCTATCTCTATGGTTTGTTTCCTCTTGAAGTACCCCATGCAGAGACTGGCGAAAAACACTTTCGTTTGAAAGGGGTTGCCAAGCTTCCAAAAAACTACTAGTTTGCTGAAATCTCAGCAAACATTTTTTCACCAAATCTTGATGATACTTGGTGGTAATGATCAGTTCACTAATCCCACTTGGCTGCCCAATTTTTATTCTTCTAGGTTGAAGCATTCGTTTCCAGTAACAGTTTCAATTTTTAGGTTTCACTCTGTTTTCTCATACATAGATAGCTGTGTTTGGAATTCTAAATCAAACACGGTTTGTGCTAGCTCCTTGAAACTTGACCAAATGAAGTAGTTCTAAGTTCTATCTCTATGGTTTGTTTCCTCTTGAAGTACCCCATGCAGAGACTGGCGAAAAACACTTTCGTTTGAAAGGGGTGGCCAAGCTTCCAAAAAACTACTAGTTTGCTGAAATCTCAGCAAAACTTTTTTCACCAAATCTTAATGATACTTGGTGGTAATGATGAGTTCACTAATCCCACGTGGCTACCCAATTTTTATTCTTCTAGGTCGAAGCATTCGTTTCCAGTAACACTTTGAATTTTTAGGTTTCACTCTGTTTTCTGCTATATAGATAGATGTGTTTGAAACTCTAAATCAAACACGGTTTGTGCTAGCTCCGTGAAACTTGACAAAATAATTAGTTCTAAGTTCTATCTCTATGGTTTGTTTCCTCTTGAACTACCCCATGCAGAGACTGGCGAAAAACACTTTCGTTTGAAAGGGGTTGCCAAGCTTCCAAAAAACTACTAGTTTGCTGAAATCTCAGCATACATTTTTTCACCAAATCTTGATGATACTTGGTGGTAATGATCAGTTCACTAATCCCACTTGGCTGCCAAATTTTTATTCTTCTAGGTTGAAGCATTCGTTTCCAGTAACACTTTGAATTTTTAGGTTTCACTCTGTTTTCTGCTATATAGATAGATGTGTTTGAAACTCTAAATAAAACACGGTTTGTGCTAGCTCCGTGAAACTTGACAAAATAAGTAGTTCTAAGTTCTATCTCTATGGTTTGTTTCCTCTTGAAGTACCCCATGCAGGGACTGGCGAAAAACACTTTCGTGTGAAAGGGGTTGCCAAGCTTCCAAAAAACTACTAGTTTGCTGAAATCTCAGCAAACATTTTTTCACCAAAACTTGATGATACTTGGTGTTAATGATCAGTTCACTAATCCCACTTGGCTGCCCAATTTTTATTCTTCTAGGTTGAAGCATTCGTTTCCAGTAACAGTTTGAATTTTTAGGTTTCACTCTGTTTTCTCATACATAGATAGCTGTGTTTGGAATTCTAAATCAAACACGGTTTGTGCTAGCTCCTTGAAACTTGACCAAATGAAGTAGTTCTAAGTTCTATCTCTATTTTTGTTTCCTCTTGAAGTACCCCATGCAGAAACTGGCGAAAAACACTTTCGTTTGAAAGGGGTGGCCAAGCTTCCAAAAAACTACTAGTTTGCTGAAATCTCAGCAAACCTTTTTTCACCAAAACTTGATGATACTTGGTGGTAAAGATCATTTCACTAATCCAACTTGGCTGCCCAACTTTCACTCTTCTAGGTTCAAGCGTTCGTTTCCAGTAACACTTTGAATTTTTAGGTTTCACTCTGTTTTCTGCTATATAGATAGATGTGTTTGAAACTCTAAATCAAACACGGTTTGTGCTAGCTCCTTGAAACTTGACCAAATGAAGTAGTTCTAAGCTCTATCTCTATGGTTTGTTTCCTCTTGAAGTACCCCATGCAGAGACTGGCGAAAAACACTTTCGTTTGAAAGGGGTGGCCAAGCTTCCAAAAAACTACTAGTTTGCTGAAATCTCAGCAAACATTTTTTCACCAAATCTTGATGATACTTGGTGGTAATGATCAGTTCACTAAGCCCACTTGGCTGCCCAATTTTTACTCTTCTAGGTTCAAGCGTTCGTTTCCAGTAACACTTTGAATTTTTAGGTTTCACTCTGTTTTCTGCTATATAGATAGATGTGTTTGAAACTCTAAATCAAACACGGTTTGTGCTAGCTCCTTGAAACTTGATCAAATGAAGTAGTTCTAAGTTCTATCTCTATGGTTTATTTCCTCTTGAAGTACCCCATGCAGAGACTGGCGAAAAACACTTTCGTTTATAAAGGGGTGGCCAAGCTTCCAAAAAACTACTAGTTTGCTGAAATCACAGCAAAACTTTTTTCACCAAATCTTAGTGATACTTGGTGGTAATGATCAGTTCACTAATCCCACTTGGCTACCCAATTTTTATTCTTCTAGGTTGAAGCATTCGTTTCCAGTAAAACTTTGAATTTTTAGGTTTCACTCTGTTTTCTGCTATATAGATAGATGTGTTTGAAACTCTAAATCAAACACGGTTTGTGCTAGCTCCTTGAAATTTGACCAAATGAAGTAGTTCTAAGTTCTATCTCTATGGTTTGTTTCCTCTTGAAGTACCCCATGCAGAGACTGGCGAAAAACACTTTCGTTTGAAAGGGGTTGCCAAGCTTCCAAAAAACTACTAGTTTGCTGAAATCTCAGCAAACATTTTTTCACCAAATCTTGATGATACTTGGTGGTAATGATCAGTTCACTACTCCCACTTGGCTGCCCAATTTTTATTCTTCTAGGTTGAAGCATTCGTTTCCAGTAACAGTTTGAATTTTTAGGTTTCACTCTGTTTTCTCATACATAGATAGCTGTGTTTGGAATTCTAAATCAAACACGGTTTGTGCTAGCTCCTTGAAACTTGACCAAATGAAGTAGTTCTAAGTTCTATCTCTATGGTTTGTTTCCTGTTGAAGTACCCCATGCAGAGACTGGCGAAAAGCACTTTCGTTTGAAAGGGGTTGCCAAGCTTCCAAAAAACTACTAGTTTGCTGAAATCTCAGCAAACCTATTTTCACCAAAACTTGATGATACTTGGTGGTAAAGATCATTTCACTAATCCCACTTGGCTGCCCAACCTTCACTCTTCTAGGTTCAAGCGTTCGTTTCCAGTAACACTTTGAATTTTTAGGTTTCACTCTGTTTTCTGCTATATAGATAGATGTGTTTGAAACTCTAAATCAAACACGGTTTGTGCTAGCTCCGTGAAACTTGACCAAATGAAGTAGTTCTAAGTTCTATCTCTATGGTTTGTTTCCTCTTGAAGTACCCCATGCAGAGACTGGCGAAAATCACTTTGGTTTGAAAGGGGTTGCCAAGCTTCCAAAAAAAAACTAGTTTGCTGAAATCTCAGCAAACCTTTTTTCACCAAATCTTGATGATACTTGGTGGTAATGATCAGTTCACTAATCTCACTTGGCTGCCCAACTTTCACTCTTCTAGGTTCAAGCGTTCGTTTCCAGTAACACTTTGAATTTTTAGGTTTCACTCTGTTTTCTGCTATATAGATAGATGTGTTTGAAACTCTAAATCAAACACGGTTTGTGCTAGCTCCTTGAACCTTGACCAAATGAAGAAGTTCTAAGTTCTATCTCTATGGTTTGTTTCCTCTTGAAGTACCCCATGCTGAGACTGGCGAAAAACACTTTTGTTTGAAAGGGGTTGCCAAGCTTCCAAAAAACTACTAGTTTGCTGAAATCTCAGCAAACATTTTTTCACCAAATCTTGATGATACTTGGTGGTAATGATCAGTTCACTAATCCCACTTGGCTGCCCAATTTTTATTCTTCTAGGTTGAAACATTCGTTTCCAGTAACACTTTGAATTTTTAGGTTTCACTCTGTTTTCTCATATATAGATAGCTGTGTTTCGAATTCTAAATCAAACACGGTTTGTGCTAGCTCCTTGAAACTTGACCAAATGAAGTAGTTCTAAGTTCTATCTCTATGGTTTGTTTCTTCTTGAAGTACCCCATGCAGAGACTGGCGAAAAACACTTTCGTTTGAAAGGGGTTGCCAAGCTTCCAAAAAACTACTAGTTTGCTGAAATCTCAGCAAACATTTTTTCACATAATCTTGATGATACTTGGTGGTAATGATCAGTTCACTAATCCCACTTGGCTGCCCAACTTTCACTCTTCTAGGTTCAAGCGTTCGTTTCCAGTAACACTTTGAATTTTTAGGTTTCACTCTGTTTTCTGCTATATAGATAGATGTGTTTGAAACTCTAAATCAAACACGGTTTGTGCTAGCTCCTTGAAACTTTACCAAATGAAGTAGTTCTATGTTCCATCTCTACGGTTTGTTTCCTCTTGAAGTACACCATGCAGAGACTGGCGAAAAACACTTTCGTTTGAAAGGGGTGGCCAAGCTTCCAAAAAACTACTAGTTTGCTGAAATCTCAGCAAATATTTTTTCACCAAATCTTGATGATACTTGGTGGTAATATTCAGTTCACTAATCCCACTTGGCTGCCCAACTTTCATTCTTCTAGGTTCAAGTGTTCGTTTCCAGTAACACTTTGAATTTTTAGGTTTCACTCTGTTTTCTGCTATATAGATAGATGTGTTTGAAACTCTAAATCAAACACGGTTTGTGCTAGCTCTGAAACTTGACCAAATGAAGTAGTTCTAAGTTCTATCTCTATGGTTTGTTTCCTCTTGAAGTACCCCATGCAGAGACTAGCGAAAAACACTTTCGTTTGAAAGGGGTTGCCAAGCTTCCAAAAAACTACTAGTTTGCTGAAATCTCAGCAAACATTTTTTCACCAAATCTTGATGATACTCGGTGGTAATGATCAGTTCACTAATCTCACCTGGCTGCCTAACTTTCACTCTTCTAGGTTCAAGCGTTCGTTTCCAGTAACACTTTGAATTTTTAGGTTTCACTCTGTTTTCTGCTATATAGATAGATGTGTTTGAAACTCTAAATCAAACACGGTTTTTGCTAGCTCCTTGAAACTTGACCAAATGAAGAAGTTCTAAGTTCTATCTCTATGGTTTGTTTCCTCTTGAAGTACCCCATGCAGAGACTGGCAAAAAACACTTTCGTTTGAAAGGGGTTGCCAAGCTTCCAAAAAACTACTAGTTTGCTGAAATCTCAGCAAACATTTTTTCACCAAATCTTGATGATACTTGGTGGTAATGATCAGTTCACTAATCCCACTTGGCTGCCCAATTTTTATTCTTCTAGGTTGAAGCATTCGTTTCCAGTAACACTTTGAATTTTTAGGTTTCACTCTGTTTTCTGCTATATAGATAGATGTGTTTGAAACTCTAAATCAAACACGGTTTGTGCTAGCTCCGTGAAACTTGACAAAATAAGTAGTTCTAAGTTCTATCTCTATGGTTTGTTTCCTCTTGAAGTACCCCATGCAGAGACTGGCGAAAAACACTTTCGTTTGAAAGGGGTTGCCAAGCTTCCAAAAAACTACTAGTTTGCTGAAATCTCAGCAAACATTTTTTCACCAAATCTGGATGATACTTGGTGGTAATGATCAGTTCACTAATCCCAATTGGCTGCCCAATTTTTATTCTTCTAGGTTGAAGCATTCGTTTCCAGTAACAGTTTGAATTTTTAGGATTCACTCTGTTTTCTCATATATAGATAGCAGTGTTTGGAATTCTAAATCAAACACGGTTTGTGCTAGCTCCTTGAAACTTGACCAAATGAAGTAGTTCTAAGTTCTATCTCTATGGTTTGTTTCCTCTTGAAGTACCCCATGCAGAGACTGGCGAAAAACACTTTCGTATGAAAGGGGTGGCCATGCTTCCAAAAAACTACTAGTTTGCTGAAATCTCAGCAAACATTTTTTCACCAAATCTTGATGATACTTGGTGGTAATGATCAGTTCACTAAGCCCACTTGGCTGCCCAATTTTTACTCTTCTATGTTCAAGCATTCGTTTCCAGTAATACTTTGAATTTTTAGGTTTCACTCTGTTTTCTGCTATTTAGATAGATGTGTTTGAAACTCTAAATCAAACACGGTTTGTGCTTGCTCCTTGAAACTTTACCAAATGAAGTAGTTCTATGTTCCATCTCTATGGTTTGTTTCCTCTTGAAGTACACCATGCAGAGACTGGCGAAAAACACTTTCGTTTGAAAGGGGTGGCCAAGCTTCCAAAAAACTACTAGTTTGCTGAAATCTCAGCAAAATTTTATTCACCAAATCTTAATGATACTTGGTGGTAATGATCAGTTCACTAATCCCAATTGGCTACCCAAGTTTTATTCTTCTAGGTTGAAGCTCGTTTCCAGTAACACTTTGAATTTTTAGGTTTCACTCTGTTTTCTGCTTTATAGATAGATGTGTTTGAAACTCTAAATCAAACACGGTTTGTGCTAGCTCCTTGAAATTTGACCAAATGAAGTAGTTCTAAGTTCTATCTCTATGGTTTATTTCCTCTTGAAGTACGCCATGCAGAGACTGGCGAAAAACACTTTCGTTTGAAAGGGGTTGCCAAGCTTCCAAAAAACTACTAGTTTGCTGAAATCTCAGCAAACCTTTTTTCACCAAATCTTGATGATACTTGGTGGTAATGATCAGTTCACTAATCTCCCTTGGCTGCCCAACTTTCACTCTTCTAGGTTCAAGCGTTCGTTTCCAGTAACACTTTGAATTTTTAGGTTTCACTCTTTTTTCTGCTATATAGATAGATGTGTTTGAAACTCTAAATCAAACTCGGTCTGTGCTAGCTCCTTGAAACTTGACCAAATGAAGAAGTTGTAAGTTCTATCTCTATGGTTTGTTTCCTCTTGAAGTACCCCATGCAGAGACTGGCAAAAAACACTTTCGTTTGAAAGGGGTTGCCAAGCTTCCAAAAAACTATACTACTTTGCTGAAATCCAGGAAACATTTTTTCACCAAATCTTGATGATACTTGGTGGTAATGATCAGTTCACTAATCCCAATTGGCTGCCCAATTTTTATTCTTCTAGGTTGAAGCATTCGTTCCAGTAACAGTTTGTATTTTTAGGATTCACTCTGTTTTCTCATATATAGATAGCTGTGTTTGGAATTCTAAATCAAACACGGTTTGTGCTAGCTTCGTGAAACTTGACCAAATGAAGTAGTTCTAAGTTCTATCTCTATGGTTTGTTTCCTCTTGAAGTACCCCATGCAGAGACTGGCGAAAAACACTTTCGTTTGAAAGGGGTGGACAAGCTTCCAAAAAACTACTAGTTTGCTGAAATCTCAGCAAACATTTTTTCACCAAATCTTGATGATACTTGGTGGTAATGATCAGTTCACTAAGCCCACTTGGCTGCCCAACTTTTACTCTTCTAGGTTCAAGCGTTCGTTTCCAGTAAAACTTTGAATTTTTAGGTTTCACTCTGTTTTCTGCTATATAGATAGATGTGTTTGAAACTCTAAATCAAACACGGTTTGTGCTATCTCCGTGAAACTTGACAAAATAAGTAGTTCTAAGTTCTACCTCTATGGTTTGTTTCCTCTTGAAGTACCCCATGCAGAGACTGGCGAAAAACACTTTCGTTTGAAAGGGGTTGCCAAGCTTCCAAAAAACTACTAGTTTGCTGAAATCTCAGCAAACATTTTTTCACCAAATCTTGATGATACTTGGTGGTAATGATCAGTTCACTAATCCCACTTGGCTGCCCAATTTTTATTCTTCTAGGTTGAAGCATTCGTTTCCAGTAACAGTTTGAATTTTTAGGTTTCACTCTATTTTCTCATACATAGATAGGTGTTTGGAATTCTAAATCAAAAACGGTTTGTGCTAGCTCCTTGAAACTTGACCAAATGAAGTAGTTCTAAGTTCTATCTTTATGGTTTGTTTCCTCTTGAAGTACCCCATGCAGAGACTGGCGAAAAACACTTTCATTTGAAAGGGGTTGCCAAGCTTCCAAAAAACTACTAGTTTGCTGAAATCTCAGCAAAACTTTTTTCACCAAAACTTGATGATACTTGGTGGTAATGATCATTTCACTAATCCCACTTGGCTGCCCAACTTTCACTCTTCTAGGTTCAAGCGTTCGTTTCCAGTAACACTTTGAATTTTTAGGTTTCACTCTGTTTTCTGCTATATAGATAGATGTGTTTGAAACTCTATATCAAACACGGTTTGTGCTAGCTCCTTGAAACTTGACCAAATGAAGTAGTTCTAAGTTCTATCTCTATGGTTTGTTTTCCTCTTGAAGTACCCCATGCAGAGACTGGCGAAAAACACTTTCGTTTGAAAGGGGTGGCCAAGCTTCCAAAAACTACTAGTTTGCTGAAATCTCAGCAAATATTTTTTCACCAAATCTTGATGATACTTTGTGGTAATGATCAGTTCACTAAGCCCACTTGGCTGCCCAACTTTTACTCTTCTAGGTTCAAGCGTTCGTTTCCAGTAAAACTTTGAATTTTTAGGTTTCACTCTGTTTTCTGCTATATAGATAGATGTGTTTGAAACTCTAAATCAAACACGGTTTGTGCTAGCTCCTTGAAACTTTACCAAATGAAGTAGTTCTAAGTTCTATCTCTATGGTTTGTTTCCTCTTGAAGTACCCCATGCAGCGACTCACGAAAAACACTTTCGTTTGAAAGGGGTGGCCAAGCTTCCAAAAAACTACTAGTTTGCTGAAATCTCAGCAAAAACTTTTTTTACCAAATCTTAATGATACTTGGTGGTAATGATCAGTTCACTAATCCCACTTGGCTACCCAATTTTTACTCTTCTAGGTTGAAGCATTCGTTTCCAGTAACACTTTGAATTTTTAGGTTTCACTCTGTTTTCTGCTATATAGATAGATGTGTTTGAAACTCTAAATCAAACACGGTTTGTGCTAGCTCCTTGAAATTTGACCAAATGAAGTAGTTCTATGTTCCATCTCTATGGTTTGTTTCCTTTTGAAGTACCCCATGCAGAGACTGGCGAAAAACACTTTCGTTTGAAAGGTGTGGCCAAGCTTCCAAAAAACTACTAGTTTGCTGAAATCTCAGCAAAACTTTTTTCACCAAATCTTAATGATACTTGGTGGTAATGATCAGTTCACTAATCCCACTTGGCTACCCAAATTTTATTCTTCTAGGTTGAAGCATTCGTTTCCAGTAACACTTTGAATTTTTAGGTTTCACTCTGTTTTCTGCTATATAGATAGATGTGTTTGAAACTCTAAATCAAACACGGTTTGTGCTAGCTCCTTGAAATTTGACCAAATGAAGTAGTTCTAAGTTCTATCTCTATGGTTTGTTTCCTCTTGAAGTACCCCATGCAGAGACTGGCGAAAAACACTTTCGTATGAAAGGGGTGGCCAAGCTTCCAAAAAACTACTAGTTTGCTGAAATCTCAGCAAACATTTTTTCACCAAATCTTGATGATACTTGGTGGTAATGATCAGTTCACTAATCCCTATTGGCTGCCCAATTTTTATTCTTCTAGGTTGAAGCATTCGTTTCCAGTAACACTTTCAATTTTTAGGTTTCACTCTGTTTTCTGCTATATAGATAGATGTGTTTGAAACTCTAAATCAAACACGGTTTGTGCTAGCTCCGTGCAACTTGACCAAATGAAGGAGTTCTAAGTTCTATCTCTATGGTTTGTTTCCTCTTGAAGTACCCCATGCAGAGACTGGCGAAAAACACTTTCGTTTGAAAGGGGTTGCCAACCTTCCAAAAAACTACTAGTTTGCTGAAATCTCAGCAAACATTTTTTCACCAAATCTTGATGATACTTGGTGGTAATGATCAGTTCACTAGTCCCTCTTGGCTGCCCAATTTTTATTCTTCTAGGTTCAAGCGTTCGTTTCCAGTAACACTTTGAATTTTTAGGTTTCACTCTGTTTTCTGCTATATAGATAGATGTGTTTGAAACACTAAATCAAACACGGTTTGTGCTAGCTCCGTGCAACTTGACCAAATGAAGGAGTTCTAACTTCTATCTCTATGGTTTGTTTCCTCTTGAAGTACCCCATGCAGAGACTGGCGAAAAACACTTTCGTTTGAAAGGGGTTGCCAAGCTTCCAAAAAACTACTAGTTTGCTGAAATCTCAGCAAACATTTTTTCACCAAATCTTGATGATACTTGGTGGTAATGATCAGTTCACTAATCCACTTGGCTGCCCAACTTTCATTCTTCTAGGTTCAAGCGTTCGTTTCCAGTGACACTTTAAATTTTTAGGTTTCACTCTGTTTTCTGCTATATAGATAGATGTGTTTGAAACTCTAAATCAAACATGGTTTGTGCTAGCTCCGTGAAACTTGACCAAATGAAGGAGTTCTAAGTTCTATCTCTATGGTTTGTTTCCTCTTGAATTACCCCATGCAGAGACTGGCGAAAAACACTTTCGTTTGAAAGTGGTTGCCAAGCTTCCAAAAAACTACTAGTTTGCTGAAATCTCAGCAAACATTTTTTCACCAAATCTTGATGATACTTGGTGGTAATGATCAGTTCACTAATCCCTCTTGGCTGCCCAATTTTTATTCTTCTATGTTCAAGCGTGCGTTTCCAGTAACACTTTGAATTTTTAGGTTTCACTCTGTTTTCTTATGCCTAGATAGCTTTGTTTGGAATTCTAAATCAAACACGGTGTTTGCTAGCTCCTTGAAACTTGACCAAATGAAGTAGTTCTAAGTTCTATCTCTATGGTTTGTTTCCTCTTGAAGTACCCCATGCAGAGACTGGCGAAAAACACTTTCGTTTGAAAGGGGTGGACAAGCTTCCAAAAAACTACTAGTTTGATGAAATCTCAGCAAACCTTTTTTCACCAAATCTTGATGATACTTGGTGGTAATGATCAGTTCACTAATCCCACTTGGCTGCCCAATTTTTATTCTTCTAGGTTGAAGCATTCGTTTCCAGTAACACTTTGAATTTTTAGGTTTCACTCTGTTTTCTGCTATATAGATAGATGTGTTTGAAACTCTAAATCAAACACGGTTTGTGCTAGCTCCGTGAAACTTGACAAAATAAGTAGTTCTAAGTTCTATCTCTATGGTTTGTTTCCTCTTGAAGTACCCCATGCAGAGACTGGCGAAAAACACTTTCGTTTGAAAGGGGTTGCCAAGCTTCCAAAAAACTACTAGTTTGCTGAAATCTCAGCAAACATTTTTTCACCAAATCTGGATGATACTTGGTGGTAATGATCAGTTCACTAATCCCAATTGGCTGCCCAATTTTTATTCTTCTAGGTTGAAGCATTCGTTTCCAGTAACAGTTTGAATTTTTAGGATTCACTCTGTTTTCTCATATATAGATAGCTGTGTTTGGAATTCTAAATCAAACACGATTTGTGCTAGCTCCTTGAAACTTGACCAAATGAAGTAGTTCTAAGTTCTATCTCTATGGTTTGTTTCCTCTTGAAGTACCCCATGCAGAGACTGGCGAAAAACACTTTCGTATGAAAGGGGTGGCCAAGCTTCCAAAAAACTACTAGTTTGCTGAAATCTCAGCAAACATTTTTTCACCAAATCTTGATGATACTTGGTGGTAATGATCAGTTCACTAAGCCCACTTGGCTGCCCAATTTTTACTCTTCTATGTTCAAGCGTTCGTTTCCAGTAACACTTTGAATTTTTAGGTTTCACTCTGTTTTCTGCTATTTAGATAGATGTGTTTGAAACTCTAAATCAAACACGGTTTGTGCTTGCTCCTTGAAACTTTACCAAATGAAGTAGTTCTATGTTCCATCTCTATGGTTTGTTTCCTCTTGAAGTACACCATGCAGAGACTGGCGAAAAACACTTTCGTTTGAAAGGGGTGGCCAAGCTTCCAAAAAACTACTAGTTTGCTGAAATCTCAGCAAAACTTTTTTCACCAAATCTTAATGATACTTGGTGGTAATGATCAGTTCACTAATCCCAATTGGCTACCCAATTTTTATTCTTCTAGGTTGAAGCATTCGTTTCTAGTAACACTTTGAATTTTTAGGTTTCACTCTGTTTTCTGCTTTATAGATAGATGTGTTTGAAACTCTAAATCAAACACGGTTTGTGCTAGCTCCTTGAAACTTGACCAAATGAAGAAGTTCTAAGTTCTATTTCTATGGTTTGTTTCCTCTTGAAGTACCCCATGCAGAGACAGGCGAAAAACACTTTCGTTTGAAAGGGGTTGCCAAGCTTCCAAAAAACTACTAGTTTGATGAAATCTCAGCAAACCTTTTTTCACCAAATCTTGATGATACTTGGTGGTAATGATCAGTTCACTAATCTCACTTGGCTGCCCAACTTTCACTCTTCTAGGTTCAAGCGTTCGTTTCCAGTAACACTTTGAATTTTTAGGTTTCACTCTTTTTTCTGCTATATAGATAGATATGTTTGAAACTCTAAATCAAACTCGGTCTGTGCTAGCTCCTTGAAATTTACCAAATGAAGAAGTTCTAAGTTCTATCTCTATGGTTTGTTTCCTCTTGAAGTACCCCATGCAGAGACTGGCGAAAAACACTTTCGTTTGAAAGGGGTTGCCAAGCTTCCAAAAAACTATACTACTTTGCTGAAATCTCAGGAAACATTTTTTCACCAAATCTTGATGATACTTGGTGGTAATGATCAGTTCACTAATCCCAATTGGCTGCCCAATTTTTATTCTTCTAGGTTGAAGCATTCGTTTCCAGTAACAGTTTGTATTTTTAGGATTCACTCTGTTTTCTCATATATAGATAGCTGTGTTCGGAATTCTAAATCAAACACGGTTTGTGCTAGCTCCGTGAAACTTGACCAAATGAAGTAGTTCTAAGTTCTATCTCTATGGTTGTTTCCTCTTGAAGTACCCCATGCAGAGACTGGCGAAAAACACTTTCGTTTGAAAGGGGTGGCCAAGCTTCCAAAAAACTACTAGTTTGCTGAAATCTCAGCAAACATTTTTTCACCAAATCTTGATGATACTTGGTGGTAATGATCAGTTCACTAAGCCCACTTGGCTGCCCAACTTTTACTCTTCTAGGTTCAAGCGTTCGTTTCCAGTAACACTTTGAATTTTTAGGTTTCACTCTGTTTTCTGCTTTATAGATAGATGTGTTTGAAACTCTAAATCAAACACGGTTTGTGCTAGCTCCTTGAAACTTTACCAAATGAAGTAGTTCTATGTTCCATCTCTATGGTTTGTTTCCTCTTGAAGTACACCATGCAGAGACTGGCGAAAAACACTTTCGTTTGAAAGGGGTGGCCAAGCTTCCAAAAAACTACTAGTTTGATGAAATATCAGCAAACCTTTTTTCACCAAAACTTGATGATACTTGGTGGTAAAGATCATTTCACTAATCCCACTTGGCTGCCCAACTTTCACTCTTCTAGGTTCAAGCGTTCGTTTCCAGTAACAGTTTGAATTTTTAGGATTCACTCTGTTTTCTCATATATAGATAGCTGTGTTTGGAATTCTAAATCAAACACGGTTTGTGCTAGCTCCGTGAAACTTGACCAAATGAAGTAGTTCTAAGTTCTATCTCTATGGTTTGTTTCCTCTTGAAGTACCCCATGCAGAGACTGGCGAAAAACACTTTCGTTTGAAAGGGATGGACAAGCTTCCAAAAAACTACTAGTTTGCTGAAATCTCAGCAAACATTTTTTCACCAAATCTTGATGATACTTGGTGGTAATGATCAGTTCACTAAGCCCACTTGGCTGCCCAACTTTTACTCTTCTAGGTTCAAGCGTTCGTTTCCAGTAACAATTTGAATTTTTAGGTTTCACTCTGTTTTCTGCTTTATAGATAGATGTGTTTGAAACTCTAAATCAAACACGGTTTGTGCTAGCTCCTTGAAACTTTACCAAATGAAGTAGTTCTATGTTCCATCTCTATGGTTTGTTTCCTCTTGAAGTACACCATGCAGAGACTGGCGAAAAACACTTTCGTTTGAAAGGGGTGGCCAAGCTTCCAAAAAACTACTAGTTTGATGAAATATCAGCAAAACTTTTTTCACCAAAACTTAATGATACTTGGTGGTAAAGATCATTTCACTAATCCCACTTGGCTGCCCAACTTTCACTCTTCTAGGTTCAAGCGTTCGTTTCCAGTAACAGTTTGAATTTTTAGGATTCACTCTGTTTTCTCATACAAAGATAGCTGTGTTTGGAATTCTAAATCAAAAACGGTTTGTGCTAGCTCCTTGAAACTTGACCAAATGAAGTAGTTCTAAGTTCTATCTCTATGGTTTGTTTCCTCTTGAAGTACCCCATGCAGAGACTGGCGAAAAACACTTTCGTTTGAAAGGGGTGGCCAAGCTTCCAAAAAACTACTAGTTTGCTGAAATCTCAGCAAACATTTTTTCACCAAATCTTGATGATACTTGGTGGTAATGATCAGTTCACTAAGCCCACTTGGCTGCCCAATTTTTACTCTTCTAGGTTAAAGCGTTCGTTTGCAGTAACTCTTTGAATTTTTAGGTTTCACTCTGTTTCCTGCTATATAGATAGATGTGTTTGAAACTCTAAATCAAACACGGTTTGTGCTAGCTCCTTGAAACTTTACCAAATGAAGTAGTTCTATGTTCCATCTCTATGGTTTGTTTCCTCTTGAAGTACACCATGCAGAGACTGGCGAAAAACACTTTCGTTTGAAAGGGGTGGCCAAGCTTCCAAAAACTACTAGTTTGCTGAAATCTCAGCAAAACTTTTTTCACCAAAACTTAATGATACTTGGTGGTAATGATGAGTTCAGTAATCCCACGTGGCTACCCAATTTTTATTCTTCTAGGTCGAAGCATTCGTTTCCAGTAACACTTTGAATTTTTAGGTTTCACTCTGTTTTCTGCTATATAGATAGATGTGTTTGAAACTCTAAATCAAACACGGTTTGTGCTAGCTCCGTGAAACTTGACAAAATAAGTAGTTCTAAGTTCTATCTCTATGGTTTGTTTCCTCTTGAACTACCCCATGCAGACACTGGCGAAAAACACTTTCGTTTGAAAGGGGTTGCCAAGCGTCCAAAAAACTACTAGTTTGTTGAAATCTCAGCAAACATTTTTTCACCATATCTTGATGATACTTGGTGGTAATGATCAGTTCACTAATCCCACTTGGCTGCCCAATTTTTATTCTTCTAGGTTGAAGCATTCGTTTCCAGTAACACTTTGAATTTTTAGGTTTCACTCTGTTTTCTGCTATATAGATAGATGTGTTTGAAACTCTAAATCAAACACGGTTTGTGCTAGCTCCGTGAAACTTGACAAAATAAGTAGTTCTAAGTTCTATCTCTATGGTTTGTTTCCTCTTGAAGTACCCCATGCAGAGACTGGCGAAAAACACTTTCGTTTGAAAGGGGTTGCCAAGCTTCCAAAAAACTACTAGTTGCTGAAAATCTCAGCAAACATTTTTTCACCAAATCTTGATGATACTTGGTGGTAATGATCAGTTCACTAATCCCACTTGGCTGCCCAATTTTTATTCTTCTAGGTTGAAGCATTCGTTTCCAGTAACAGTTTGAATTTTTAGGTTTCACTCTGTTTTCTCATACATAGATAGCTGTGTTTGGAATTCTAAATCAAACACGGTTTGTGCTAGCTCCTTGAAACTTGACCAAATGAAGTAGTTCTAAGTTCTATCTCTATGGTTTGTTTCCTCTTGAAGTACCCCATGCAGAGACTGGCGAAAAACACTTTCGTTTGAAAGGGGTGGCCAAGCTTCCAAAAAACTACTAGTTTGCTGAAATCTCAGCAAAACTTTTTTCACCAAATCTTAATGATACTTGGTGGTAATGATGAGTTCACTAATCCCACGTGGCTACCCAATTTTTATTCTTCTAGGTCGAAGCATTCGTTTCCAGTAACACTTTGAATTTTTAGGTTTCACTCTGTTTTCTGCTATATAGATAGATGTGTTTGAAACTCTAAATCAAACACGGTTTGTGCTAGCTCCGTGAAACTTGACAAAATAATTAGTTCTAAGTTCTATCTCTATGGTGTGTTTCCTCTTGAACTACCCCATGCAGAGACTGGCGAAAAACACTTTCGTTTGATAGGGGTTGCCAAGCTTCCAAAAAACTACTAGTTTGCTGAAATCTCAGCAAACATTTTTTCACCAAATCTTGATGATACTTGGTGGTAATGATCAGTTCACTAATCCCACTTGGCTGCCCAATTTTTATTCTTCTAGGTTGAAGCATTCGTTTCCAGTAACAGTTTGAATTTTTAGGTTTCACTCTGTTTTCTCATACATAGATAGCTGTGTTTGGATTTCTAAATCAAACACGGTTTGTGCTAGCTCCTTGAAACTTGACCAAATGAAGTAGTTCTAAGTTCTATCTCTATGGTTTGTTTCCTCTTGAAGTACCCCATGCAGAAACTGGCGAAAAACACTTTCGTTTGAAAGGGGTTGCCAAGCTTCCAAAAAACTACTAGTTTGCTGAAATCTCAGCAAAACTTTTTTCACCAAAACTTGATGATACTTTGGTAAAGATCATTTCACTAATCCCACTTGGCTGCCCAACTTTCACTCTTCTAGGTTCAAGCGTTCGTTTCCAGTAACACTTTGAATTTTTAGGTTTCACTCTGTTTTCTGCTATATAGATAGATGTGTTTGAAACTCTAAATCAAACACGGTTTGTGCTTGCTCCTTGAAACTTTACCAAATGAAGTAGTTCTATGTTCCATCTCTATGGTTTGTTTCTTCTTGAAGTACCCCATGCAGAGACTGGCGATAAACACTTTCATTTGAAAGGGGTTGCCAAGCTTCCAAAAAACTACTAATTTGCTGAAATCTCAGCAAACCTTTTTTCACCAAAACTTGATGATACTTGGTGGTAAAGATCATTTCACTAATCCCACTTGGCTGCCCAACTTTCACTCTTCTAGGTTCAAGCGTTCGTTTCCAGTAACACTTTGAATTTTTAGGTTTCACTCTGTTTTCTGCTATATAGATAGATGTGTTTGAAACTCTAAATCAAACACGGTTTGTGCTAGCTCCTTGAAACTTGACCAAATGAAGTAGTTCTAAGCTCTATCTCTATGGTTTGTTTCCTCTTGAAGTACCCCATGCAGAGACTGGCGAAAAACACTTTCGTTTGAAAGGGGTGGCCAAGCTTCCAAAAAACTACTAGTTTGCTGAAATCTCAGCAAACATTTTTTCACCAAATCTTGATGATACTTGGTGGTAATAATCAGTTCACTAAGCCCACTTGGCTGCCCAATTTTTACTCTTCTATGTTCAAGCGTTCGTTTCCAGTAACACTTTGAATTTTTAGGTTTCACTCTGTTTTCTGCTATTTAGATAGATGTGTTTGAAACTCTAAATCAAACACGGTTTGTGCTTGCTCCTTGAAACTTTACCAAATGAAGTAGTTCTATGTTCCATCTCTATGGTTTGTTTCCTCTTGAAGTACACCATGCAGAGACTGGCGAAAAACACTTTCGTTTGAAAGGGGTGGCCAAGCTTCCAAAAAACTACTAGTTTGATGAAATATCAGCAAACCTTTTTTCACCAAAACTTGATGATACTTGGTGGTAAAGATCATTTCACTAATCCCACTTGGCTGCCCAACTTTCACTCTTCTAGGTTCAAGCGTTCGTTTCCAGTAACAGTTTGAATTTTTAGGATTCACTCTGTTTTCTCATACAAAGATAGCTGTGTTTGGAATTCTAAATCAAACACGGTTTGTGCTAGCTCCTTGAAACTTGACCAAATGAAGTAGTTCTAAGTTCTTTCTCTATGGTTTGTTTCCTCTTGAAGTACCCCATGCAGAGACTGGCGAAAAACACTTTCGTTTGAAAGGGGTGGCCAAGCTTCCAAAAAACTACTAGTTTGCTGAAATCTCAGCAAACATTTTTTCACCAAATCTTGATGATACTTGGTGGTAATGATCAGTTCACTAAGCCCACTTGGCTGCCCAATTTTTACTCTTCTAGGTTCAAGCATTCGTTTCCAGTAACTCTTTGAATTTTTAGGTTTCACTCTGTTTCCTGGTATATAGATAGATGTGTTTGAAACTCTAAATCAAACACGGTTTGTGCTAGCTCCTTGAAACTTTACCAAATGAAGTAGTTCTATGTTCCATCTCTATGGTTTGTTTCCTCTTGAAGTACACCATGCAGAGACTGGCGAAAAACACTTTCGTTTGAAAGGGGTGGCCAAGCTTCCAAAAAACTACTAGTTTGCTGAAATCTCAGCAAAACTTTTTTCACCAAATCTTAATGATACTTGGTGGTAATGATGAGTTCACTAATCCCACGTGGCTACCCAATTTTTATTCTTCTAGGTCGAAGCATTCGTTTCCAGTAACACTTTGAATTTTTAGGTTTCACTCTGTTTTCTGCTATATAGATAGATGTGTTTGAAACTCTAAATCAAACACGGTTTGTGCTAGCTCCGTGAAACTTGACAAAATAAGT
The DNA here is from genome assembly GCF_048772815.1 of Callospermophilus lateralis. Taxonomy (NCBI): domain Eukaryota; kingdom Metazoa; phylum Chordata; class Mammalia; order Rodentia; family Sciuridae; genus Callospermophilus; species Callospermophilus lateralis. The sequence goes on from NW_027510975.1 coordinate 28,965, forward strand.
ATTTCTAAGTTCTATCTCTATGGTTTGTTTCCTCTTGAAGTACCCCATGCAGAGACTGGCGAAAAACACTTTCGTTTGAAAGGGGTTGCCAAGCTTCCAAAAAACTACTAGTTTGCTGAAATCTCAGCAAACATTTTTTCACCAAATCTTGATGATACTTGGTGGTAATGATCAGTTCACTAATCCCACTTGGCTGCCCAATTTTTATTCTTCTAGGTTGAAGCATTCGTTTCCAGTAACAGTTTCAATTTTTAGGTTTCACTCTGTTTTCTCATACATAGATAGCTGTGTTTGGAATTCTAAATCAAACACGGTTTGTGCTAGCTCCTTGAAACTTGACCAAATGAAGTAGTTCTAAGTTCTATCTCTATGGTTTGTTTCCTCTTGAAGTACCCCATGCAGAGACTGGCGAAAAACA
>NW_027510976.1:0-29373 GCF_048772815.1 Callospermophilus lateralis
ATTAGCAGTTTCAGTATTTAGGTTTCCCTCTGTTCTCTCCTATATAGATAGATGAATTTAAAACTCTAAATAAAACATGGTGTGTAGTAGCTCTTTGAAACTTGACAAAATAAAGGAGTTCTCAGTTTTGTCTCTATGGCTTGTTTCCTCCTCAAGTAGCCCTAGGCCCAGACTGTGGAAAAGCACATTCATTGAGAGGGGTTGCCAAGCTTCTAAGAAATAACGAGTTTCCGAAATACCAGCAAATATTATTTCACCCAATCTTGATGATACTTGGTGGTAATGATCAGTACACAAATCCCACTTGGCTCACCAAATTTTGTTCTTCTAGCTTGAAGCGTTCGTCTACACTAGCAGTTTTTATATTTAGGTTTCACTCTTCTCTCATATATAGATAGATGAATTTGGAACTCTAAATCCAACGTGGTTTGTAGTAGCTCTTTGAAACTTGACAAAATAAAGGAGTTCTCCGTTTTGTCTCTATGGTTTGTTTCCTCTTCAAGTAGCCCTAGGCACAGACTGTGGAAAAGCACTTTCATTGAGAGGGGTTGCCAAGCTTCTAAGAAATAACGAGTTTCCGAAAAACCAGCAAATATTTTTTCACCCAATCTTGATGATACTTGTTGCTAATAATCAGTACACAAGTCCCACTTGGCTCACCAAATTTTGTTTTTCTAGGTTGAAGCGTTCGTCTACAGTAGCATTTTTTATATTTAGGTTTCCCTCAGTTCTCTCCTATATAGATAGATGAATTTGGAACTCTAAATCCAACATGGTTTGTAGTAGCTCTTTGAAACTTGACAAAATAAAGGAGTTCTTAGTTTTGTCTTTATGGTTTGTTTCCGCTTCAAGTAGCCCTAGGCACAGACTGTGGAAAAACACTTTCATTGAGAGGGGTTGCCAAGCTTCTAAGAAATTACGAGGTTCCGAAATACCAGCAAATATTTTTTCACCCAATCTTGATGATACTTGGTGGTAATGATCAGTACACAAATCCCACTTGGCTCACCAAATTTTGTTCTTCTAGCTTGAAGCGTTCGTCTACAGTAGCAGTTTTTATATTTAGGTTTCCCTCTGTTTTCTCCTATACAGTTAGATGAATTTGGAACTCTAAATCCAACATGGTTTGTAGTAGCTCTTTGAAACTTGACAAAATAAAGGAGTTCTCAGTTTTGTCTCTATGGTTTGTTTCTTCCTCAAGTAGCCCTAGGCACAGACTGCGGAAAAGCACTTTCATTGAGAGGGGTTGCCAAACTTCTAAGAAATAACGAGTTTCCGAAATACCAGCAAATATTATTTCACCCAATCTTGATGATACTTGGTGGTAATGATCAGTACACAAATCCCACTTGGCTCACCAAATTTTGTTCTTATAGCTTGAAGCGTTCGTCTACAGTAGCAGTTTTTATATTTAGGTTTCCCTCTGCTCTCTCCTATATAGATAGATGAATTTGGAACTCTAAATAAAACATGGTTTGTAGTAGCTCTTTGAAACTGACAAAATAAAGGAGGTCTCAGTTTTGTCTCTATGGTTTGTTTCCTCTTCAAGAAGCCCTAGGCACAGACTGTGGAAAAGCACTTTCATTGAGAGGGGTTGCCAAGCTTCTAAGAAATAACGAGTTTCCGAAATACCAGCAAATATTTTTTCACCCAATCTTGATGATACTTGGTGCTAATGATCAGTACACATTTCCCACTTGGCTCACCAAATTTTGTTATTCTAGGTTGAAGCGTTCGACTACAGTAGCAGTTTTTATATTTAGGTTTCCCTCTGTTCTCTCCTATATAGATAGATGAATTTGGAACTCTAAATAAAACATGGTTTGTAGTAGCTCTTTGAAACTTGACAAAATAGAGAAGTTCTCAGTTTTGTCTCTATGGTTTGTTTCCTCTTCAAGTAGCTCTAGGCACAGACTGTGGAAAAGCACTTTCATTGAGAGGGGTTGCCAACCTTCTAAGAAATAATTAGTTTCCGAAATACCAGCAAATATTTTTTCACCCAATCTTGATGATACTTGTTCCTAATATTCAGTACACAAGTCCAACTTGGCTCACCAAATTTTGTTCTTCTAGGTTCAAGCGTTCGTCTACAGTAGCATTTTTTATATTTAGGTTTCCCTCAGTTCTCTCCTATATAGATAGATGAATTTGGAACTCTAAATCCAACATGGTTTGTAGTAGCTCTTTGAAACTTGACAAAATAAAGGAGTTCTCAGTTTTTTCTCCATGGTTTGTTTCCGCTTCAAGTAGCCCTAGGCACAGACTGTTGAAAAGCACTTTCATTGAGAGGGGTTGCCAAGCTTCTAAGAAATAACGAGTTTCCGAAATACCAGCAAATATCTTTTCACCCAATCTTGATGATACTTGTTGCTAATAATCAGTACACAAGTCCCACTTGGCTCACCAAATTTTGTTCTTCTAGGTTGAAGCGTTCGTCTACAGTAGCAGTTTTTATATTTAGGTTTCCCTCAGTTCTCTCCTATATAGATAGATGAATTTGGAACTCTAAATCCAACATGATTTGTAGTAGCTCTTTGAAAGTTGACAAAATAAAGGAGTTCTCAGTTTTTTCTCTATGGTTTGTTTCCGCTTCAAGTAGCCCTAGGCACAGACTGTGGAAAAGCACTTTCATTGAGAGGGGTTGCCAAGGTTCTAAGAAATTACGAGGTTCCGAAATACCAGCAAATATTTTTTCACCCAATCTTGATGATACTTGGTGGTAATGATCAGTACACAAATCCCACTTGGCTCACCAAATTTTGTTCTTCTAGGTTGAAGCGTTCGTCTACAGTAGCAGTTTTTATATTTAGGTTTCCATCTGTTCTCTCCTATACAGTTAGATGAATTTGGAACTCTAAATCCAACATGGTTTGTAGTCGCTCTTTGAAACTTGACAAAATAAAGGAGTTCTCAGTTTTGTCCCTATGGTTTGTTTCCTCTTGAAGTAGCCCTAGGCACACACTGTGGAAAAGCACTTTCATTGAGATGGGTTGCAAGCGTCTAAGAAATAACGAGTTTCCGAAATACCAGCAAATATTTTTTCACCCAATCTTGATGATACTTGGTGCGAATGATCAGTACACATCTCCCACTTGGCTCACCAAATTTTGTTATTCTAGGTTGAAGCGTTCGTCTACAGTAGCAGTTTTTATATTTAGGTTTCCCTCTGTTCTCTCCTATACAGTTAGATGAATTTGGAACTCTAAATCCAACATGGTTTGTAGTAGCTCTTTGACACTTGACAAAATAAAGGTGTTCTCAGTTTTGTCCCTATGGTTTGTTTCCTCTTCAAGTAGCCCTAGGCACACACTGTGGAAAAGCACTTTCATTGAGATGGGTTGCTAGCGTCTAAGAAATAACGAGTTTCCGAAATACCAGCAAATATTTTTTCACCCAATCTTGATGATACTTGGTGCTAATGATCAGTACACATCTCCCACTTGGCTCACCAAATTTTGTTATTCTAGGTTGAAGCGTTCGTCTACAGTAGCAGTTTTTATATTTAGGTTTCCCTCTGTTCTGTCCTATATAGTTAGATGAATTTGGAACTCTAAAACCAACATGGTTTGCAGTAGCTCTTTGAAACATGACAAAATAAAGGAGTTCTCAGTTTTGTCTTTATTCTTTGTTTCCTCTTCAAGTAGCCCTAGGCACACACTGTGGAAAAGCACTTTCATTGAGATGGGTTGCCAAGCTTCTAAGAAATAACGAGTTTCCGAAATACCAGCAAATATTTTTTCACCCAATCTTGATGATACGTGGTGGTAATGATCAGTACAAAAATCCCACTTGGCTCACCAAATTTTGATCTTCTAGTTTGAAGCGATCGTCTACATTAGCAGTTTCTATATTTAGGTTTCCCTCTGTTCTCTCCTATTTAGATAGATGAATTTAAAACTCTAAATAAAAATGGTTTGTAGTAGCTCTTTGAAACTTGACAAAATAAAAGAGTTCTCAGTTTTGTCTCTATGGTTTGTTTCCTCCTCAAGTAGCCCTAGGCACAGACTGTGGAAAAGCATTTTCATTGAGAGGGGTTGCCAAGCTTCTAAGAAATAACGAGTTTCCGAAATACCAGCAAATATTATTTCACCCAATCTTGATGATACTTGGTGGTAATGATCAGTACACAAATCCCACTTGGCTCTCCAAATTTTGTTCTTCTAGCTTGAAGCGTTCGTCTACAGTAGCAGTTTTTATATTTAGGTTTCACTCTGTTCTCTCATATATAGATAGATGAATTTGGAACTCTAAATCCAACATTGTTTGTAGTAGCTCTTTGAAAATTGACAAAATAAAGGAGTTCTCAGTTTTGTCTCTATGGTTTGTTTCCTCTTCAAGTAGCTCTAGGCACAGACTGTGGAAAAGCACTTTCATTGAGAGGGGTTGCCAACCTTCTAAGAAATAATTAGTTTCCGAAATACCAGCAAATATTTTTTCACCCAATCTTGATGATACTTGTTCCTAATAATCAGTACACAAGTCCAACTTGGCTCACCAAATTTTGTTCTTCTAGGTTCAAGCGTTCATCTACAGTAGCATTTTTTATATTTAGGTTTCCCTCAGTTCTCTCCTATATAGATAGATGAATTTGGAACTCTAAATCCAACATGGTTTGTAGTAGCTCTTTGAAACTTGACAAAATAAAGGAGTTCTCAGTTTTTTCTCTATGGTTTTTTTCCGCTTCAAGTAGCCCTAGGCACAGACTGTGGAAAAGCACTTTCATTGAGAGGGGTTGCCAAGCTTCTAAGAAATAACGAGTTTCCGAAATACCAGCAAATATTTTTTCACCCAATCTTGATGATACTTGTTGCTAAAAATCAGTACACAAGTCCCACTTGGCTCACCAAATTTTGTTCTTCTAGGTTGAAGCGTTCGTCTACAGTAGCAGTTTTTATATTTAGGTTTCCCCAGTTCTCTCCTATATAGATAGATGAATTTGGAAGTCTAAATCCAACATGATTTGTAGTAGCTCTTTGAAACTTGACAAAATAAAGGAGTTCTCAGTTTTTTCTCTATGGTTTGTTTCCGCTTCAAGTAGCCCTAGGCACAGACTGTGGAAAAGAACTTTCATTGAGAGGGGTTGCCAAGGTTCTAAGAAATTACGAGGTTCCGAAATACCAGCAAATATTTTTTCACCCAATCTTGATGATACTTGGTGGTAATGATCAGTACACAAATCCCACTTGGCTCACCAAATTTTGTTCTTCTAGGTTGAAGCGTTCGTCTACAGTAGCAGTTTTTATATTTAGGTTTCCATCTGTTCTCTCCTATACAGTTAGATGAATTTGGAACTCTAAATCCAACATGGTTTGTAGTACCTCTTTGAAACTTGACAAAATAAAGGAGTTCTCAGTTTTGTCCCTATGGTTTGTTTCCTCTTCAAGTAGCCCTAGGCACACACTGTGGAAAAGCACTTTCATTGAGAGGGTTGCAAGCGTCTAAGAAATAACGAGTTTCCGAAATACCAGCAAATATTTTTTACACCCAATCTTGATGATACTTGGTGCTAATGATCAGTACACATCTCCCACTTGGCTCACCAAATTTTGTTATTCTAGGTTGAAGCATTCGTCTACAGTAGCAGTTTTTATATTTAGGTTTCCCTCTGTTCTCTCCTATATAGTTAGATGAATTTGGAACTCTAAAACCAACATGGTTTGTAGTAGCTCTTGAAACTTGACAAAATAAAGGAGTTCTCAGTTTTGTCTTTATTCTTTGTTTCCTCTTCAAGTAGCCCTAGGCACACACTGTGGAAAAGCACTTTCATTGAGATGAGTTGCCAAGCTTCTAAGAAATAACGAGTTTCCGAAATACCAGCAAATATTTTTTCACCCAATCTTGATGATACTTGGTGGTAATGATCAGTACACAAATCCCACTTGGCTCACCAAATTTTGATCTTCTAGTTTGAAGCGATCGTCTACATTAGCAGTTTCTATATTTAGGTTTCCCTCTGTTCTCTCCTATTTAGATAGATGAATTTAAAACTCTAAATAAAACATGGTTTGTAGTAGCTCTTTGAAACTTGACAAAATAAAGGAGTTCTCCGTTTTGTCTCTATGGTTTGTTTCCTCTTCAAGTAGCCCTAGGCACAGACTGTGGAAAAGCACTTTCATTGAGAGGGGTTGCCAAGTTTCTAAGAAATAACGAGTTTCCGAAGTACCAGCAAATATTTTTTCACCCAATCTTGATGATACTTTGTGCTAATGATCAGTACACATCTCCAAATTGGCTCACCAAATTTTGTTATTCTAGGTTGAAGCGTTCGTCTACAGTAGCAGTTTTTATATTTAGGTTTCCCTCTGGTCTCTCCTATATAGATAGATGAATTTGGAACTCTAAATAAAACATGGTTTGTAGTAGCTCTTTGAAACTTGACAAAACAAAGGAGTTCTCAGTGTTGTCTTTATGGTTTGTTTCCTCTTCAAGTAGCCCTAGGCACACACTGTGGAAAAGCACTTTCATTGAGATGGGTTGCCAAGCTTCTAAGAAAAAACGAGTTTCCGAAATACCAGCAAATATTTTTTCACCAATCTTGATGATACTTGGTGGTAATGATCAGTACACAAATCCCACTTTGCTCACCAAATTTTGTTCTTCTAGTTTGAAGCGTTCGTCTACATTAGCAGTTTCTATATTTAGGTTTCCCTCTGTTCTCTCCTATATAGATAGATGAATTTAAAACTCTAAATAAAACATGGTGTGTAGTAGCTCTTTGAAACTTGACAAAATAAAGGAGTTCTCAGTTTTGTCTCTATGGTTTGTTTCCGCTTCAAGTAGCCCTAGGCACAGACTGTGGAAAAGCACTTTCATTGAGAGGGGTTGCCAAGCGTCTAAGAAATTATGAGGTTCCGAAATACCAGCAAATATTTTTTCACCCAATCTTGATGATACTTGGTGGTAATGATCAGTACACAAATCCCACTTGGCTCACCAAATTTTGTTTTTCTAGTTTGAAGCGATCGTCTACAGTAGCAGTTTTTATATTTAGGTTTCACTCTGTTCTCTCATATATAGATAGATGAATTTGGAACTCTAAATCCAACATGGTTTGTAGTTGCTCTTTGAAAATTGAAAAATAAAGGAGTTCTCAGTTTTGTCTCTATGGTTTGTTTCCTCTTCAAGTAGCCCTAGGCACAGACTGTGTAAAAGCACTTTCATTGAGACGGGTTTCCAAGCTTCTAAGAAATAACGAGTTTCCGAAATACCAGCAAATATTTTTTCACCCAAACTTGATGATACTTGGTGCTAATGATCAGTACACATTTCCCACTTGGCTCAGCAAATTTTGTTATTCTAGGTTGAAGCGTTCGTCTACAGTAGCAGTTTTTATATTTAGGTTTCCCACTGTTCTCTCCTATGTAGATAGATGAATTTGGAACTCTAAATAAAACATGGTTTGTAGTAGGTCTTTGAAACTTGAGAAAATAAAGGATTTCTCAGTTTTGTCTCTATGGTTTGCTTAATATTCGAGGAGCCCTGGGCACAGACTGTGGAAAAGCACTTTCATTGAGAGGGGTTGCCAAGCTTCTAAGAAATAACGAGTTTCCGAAATACCAGCAAATATTTTTTCACCCAATCTTGATGATACTTGGTGCTAATGATCAGTACACATTTCCCACTTGGCTCACCAAATTTTGTTATTCTAGGTTGAAGCGTTCGTCTACAGTAGCAGTTTTTATATTTAGGTTTCCCACTGTTCTCTTCTATGTAGATAGATGAATTTGGAACTCTAAATAAAACATGGTTTGTAGTAGCTCTTTGAAACTTGACAAAATAAAGGAGTTCTCAGTTTTGTCTCTATGGTTTGTTTCCTCTTCAAGTAGCTCTAGGCACAGACTGTGGAAAAGCACTTTCATTGAGAGGGGTTGCCAACCTTCTAAGAGATAACGAGTTTCCGAAATACCAGCAAATATTTTTTCACCCAATCTTGATGATACTTGTTCCTAATAATCAGTACTCAAGTCCCACTTGGCTCACCAAATTTTGTTCTTCTAGGTTGAAGCGTTCGTCTACAGTAGCATTTTTTATATTTAGGTTTCTCTCAGTTCTCTCCTATATAGATAGATAAATTTGGAACTCTAAATCCAACATGGTTTGTAGTAGCTCTTTGAAACTTGACAAAATAAAGGAGTTCTCAGTTTTGTCTCTTTGGTTTGTTTCCGCTTCAAGTAGCCCTAGGCACAGACTGTGGAAAAGCACTTTCATTGAGAGGGGTTGCCAAGCTTCTAAGAAATTACGAGGTTCCGAAATACCAGCAAATATTTTTTCACCCAATCTTGATGATACTTGGTGGTAATGATCAGTTCACAAATCCCACTTGGCTCACCAAATTTTGTTGTTCTAGGTTGAAGCATTCGTCTACAGTAGCAGTTTTTATATTTAGGATTCCCTCTGTTCTCTCCTATATAGATAGATGAATTTGGAACTCTAAATCCAACATGGTTTGTAGTAGCTCTTTGAAACTTGACAAAATAAAGGAGTTCTCCGTTTTGTCTCTATGGTTTGTTTCCTCTTCAAGTAGCCCTAGGCACAGACTGTGGAAAAGCACTTTCATTGAGAGGGGTTGCCACGCTTCTAAGAAATAACGAGTTTCCGAAATACCAGCAAATATTTTTTCACCCAATCTTGATGATACTTGGTGCTAATGATGAGTACACATTTCCCACTTGGCTCACCAAATTTTGTTATTCTAGGTTGAAGCTTTCGACTACAGTAGCAGTTTTTATATTTAGGTTTCCCTCTGTTCTCTCCTATATAGATAGATGAATTTGGAACTCTAAATAAAACATGGTTTGTATTAGCTTTTTGAAACTTGACAAAATAAAGGAGTTCTCAGTTTTGTCTCAATGGTTTGTTTCCTCTTCAAGTAGCTCTAGGCACAGACTGTGGAAAAGCACTTTCATTGAGAGGGGTTGCCAACCTTCTAAGAAATAATTAGTTTCCGAAATACCAGCAAATATTTTTTCACCCAATCTTGATGATACTTGTTCCTAATAATCAGGACACAAGTCCAACTTGGCTCACCAAATTTTTTTCTTCTAGGTTGAAGCGTTCGTCTACAGTTGCATTTTTTATATTTAGGTTTCCCTCAGTTCTCTCCTATATACATAGATGAATTTGGAACTCTAAATCCAACATGGTTTGTAGTAGCTCTTTGAAACATGACAAAATAAAGGAGTTCTCAGTTTTGTCTCTATGGTTTGTTTCAGCTTAAAGTAGCCCGAGGCACAGACTGTGGAAAGCACTTTCATTGAGAGGGGTTGCCAAGCTTCTAAGAAATTACGAGGTTCCGAAATACCAGCAAATATTTTTTCACCCAATCTTGATGATACTTGGTGGTAATGATCAGTTCACAAATCCCACTTGGCTCACCAAATTTTGTTCTTGTAGGTTGAAGCGTTCGTCTACAGTAGCAGTTTATATATTTAGGTTTTCCTCTGTTCTCTCCTATATAGTTAGATGAATTTGGAACACTAAATCGAACATGGTTTGTAGTAGCTCTTTGAAACTTGACAAAATAAAGGAGTTCTCAGTTTTGTCTTTATGGTTTGTTTCCTCTCCAAGTAGCTCTAGGCACACACTGTAGAAAAGCACATTCATTGAGATGGGTTGCCAAGCTTCTAAGAAATAACGAGTTTCTGAAAAACAAGCAAATATTTTTTCACCCAATCTTGATGATACTTGGTGGTAATGATCAGTACACAAATCCCACTTGGCTCACCAAATTTTGTTCTTCTAGGTTGAAGCGTTCGTCTACAGTAGCAGTTTTTATATTTAGGTTTCCCTCTGTTCTCTCCTATACAGTTAGATGAATTTGAAACTCTAAATCCAACATGGTTTGTAGTAGCTCTTTGAAACTTGACAAAATAAAGGAGTTCTCAGTTTTGTCTCTATGGTTTGTTTCCTCTTCAAGTACCCCTAGGCACACACTGTGGAAAAGCACTTTCATTGAGATGGGTTGCCAAGCGTCTAAGAAATAACGTGTTTCCGAAATACCAGCAAATATTTTTTCACCCAATCTTGATGATACTTGGTGGTAATGATCAGTACACGAATCCCACTTGGCTCACCAAATTTTGTTTTTTTAGTTTGAAGTGATCGTCTACAGTAGCAGTTTTTATATTTAGGTTTCACTCTGTTCTCTCATATATAGATAGATGAATTTGGAACTCTAAATCCAACATGGTTTGTAGTAGCTCTTTGAAAATTGACAAAATAAAGGAGTTCTCAGTATTGTCTCTATGGTTTGTTTCCTCTTCAAGTAGCCCTAGGCACAGACTGTGTAAAAGCACTTTCATTGAGACGGGTTTCCAAGCTTCTAAGAAATAACGAGTTTCCGAAATACCAGCAAATATTTTTTCACCCAAACTTGATGATACTTGGTGCTAATGAGCAGTACACATTTCCCACTTGGCTCAGCAAATTTTGTTATTCCATGTTGAAGCGTTCGTCTACAGTAGCAGTTTTTATATTTATGTTTCCCACTGTTCTCTCCTATGTAGATAGATGAATTTGGAACTCTAAATAAAACATGGTTTGTAGTAGGTCTTTGAAACTTGAGAAAATAAAGGATTTCTCAGTTTTGTCCCTATGGTTTGCTTAATATTCAAAGAGCCCTAGGCACAGACTGTGGAAAAGCACTTTCATTGAGAGGGGTTGCCAAGCTTCTAAGAAATAACGAGTTTCCGAAATACCAGCAAATATTTTTTCACCCAATCTTGATGATACTTGGTGCTAATGATCAGTACACATCTCCCACTTGGCTCACCAAATTTTGTTCTTCTAGGTTGAAGCGTTCGTCTACAGTAGCAGTTTTTATATTTAGGTTTCCATCTGTTCTCTCCTATACAGTTAGATGAATTTGGAACTCTAAATCCAACATGGTTTGTAGTAGCTCTTTGACACTTGACAAAATAAAGGAGTTCTCAGTTTTGTCCCTATGGTTTGTTTCCTCTTCAAGTAGCCCTAGGCACACACTGTGGAAAAGCACTTTCATTGAGATGGGTTGCAAGCGTCTAAGAAATAACGAGTTTCCGAAATACCAGCAAATATTTTTTCACCCAATCTTGATGATACTTGGTGCTAATGATCAGTACACATCTCCCACTTGGCTCACCAAATTTTGTTATTCTAGGTTGAAGCGTTCGTCTACAGTAGCAGTTTTTATATTTAGGTTTCCCTCTGTTCTCTCCTATATAGTTAGATGAATTTGGAACTCTAAAACCAAAATGGTTTGCAGTAGCTCTTTGAAACATGACAAAATAAAGGAGTTCTCAGTTTTGTCTTTATTCTTTGTTTCCTCTTCAAGTAGCCCTAGGCACACACTGTGGAAAAGCACTTTCATTGAGATGGGTTGCCAAGCTTCTAAGAAATAACGAGTTTCCGAAATACCAGCAAATATTTTTTCACCCAATCTTGATGATACGTGGTGGTAATGATCAGTACACAAATCCCACTTGGCTCACCAAATTTTGATCTTCTAGTTTGAAGCGATCGTCTACATTAGCAGTTTCTATATTTAGGTTTCCCTCTGTTCTCTCCTATTTAGATAGATGAATTTAAAACTCTAAATAAAAATGGTTTGTAGTAGCTCTTTGAAACTTGACAAAATAAAAGAGTTCTCAGTTTTGTCTCTATGGTTTGTTTCCTCCTCAAGTAGCCCTAGGCACAGACTGTGGAAAAGCATTTTCATTGAGAGGGGTTGCCAAGCTTCTAAGAAATAACGAGTTTCCGAAATACCAGCAAATATTATTTCACCCAATCTTGATGATACTTGGTGGTAATGATCAGTACACAAATCCCACTTGGCTCTCCAAATTTTGTTCTTCTAGCTTGAAGCGTTCGTCTACAGTAGCAGTTTTTATATTTAGGTTTCACTCTGTTCTCTCATATATAGATAGATGAATTTGGAACTCTAAATCCAACATTGTTTGTAGTAGCTCTTTGAAAATTGACAAAATAAAGGAGTTCTCAGTTTTGTCTCTATGGTTTGTTTGCTCTTCAATTAGCCCTAGGCACAGACTGTGTAAAAGCACTTTCATTGAGAGGGGTTGCCAAGCTTCTAAGAAATAACGAGTTTCCGAAATACCAGCAAATATTTTTTCACCCAATCTTGATGATAGTTGGTGCTAATGATCAGTACACATTTCCCACTTGGCTCACCATGTTTTGTTATTCTAGGTTGAAGCGTTCGTCTAGAGTAGCAGTTTTTATATTTAGGTTTCCCTCTGCTCTCTCCTATATAGATAGATGAAGTTGGAACTCTAAATAAAACATGGTTTGTAGTAGCTCTTTGAAACTTGACAAAATAAAGGAGTTCTCAGTTTTGTCTCTATGGTTTGTTTCCTCTTCAAGTAGCCCTAGGCACAGACTGTGGAAAAGCACTTTCATTGAGAGGGGTTGCTAAGCTTCTAAGAAATAACGAGTTTCCGAAATACCAGCAAATATTTTTTCACCCAATCTTGATGATACTTGTTGCTAATAATCAGTACACAAGTCCAACTTTGCTCAACAAATTTTGTTCTTCTAGGTTGTAGCGTTCGTCTACAGTAGCATTTTTATATTTAGGTTTCCCTCAGTTCTCTCCTATATAGATAGATGAATTTGGAACTCTAAATCCAACATGGTTTGTAGTAGCTCTTTGAAACTTGACAAAATAAAGGAGTTCTCAGTTTTTTCTCTATGGTTTGTTTCCGCTTCAAGTAGCTCTAGGCACAGACTGTGGAAAAGCACTTTCATTGAGAGGGGTTGCCAAGCTTCTAAGAAATTACGAGGTTCCGAAATACCAGGAAATATTTTTTCACCCAATCTTGATGATACTTGGTGGTAATGATCAGTACAGAAATCCCACTTGGCTCACCAAATTTTGTTCTTCTAGGTTGAAGCGTTCGTCTACAGTAGCAGTTTTTATATTTAGGTTTCCCTCTTTTCTCTCCTATACAGTTAGATGAATTTGGAACTCTAAATCCAACATGGTTTGTAGTAGCTCTTTGAAACTTGACAAAATAAAGGAGTTCTCAGTTTTGACTCTACGGTTTGTTTCCTCTTCAAGTAGCCCTAGGCACACACTGTGGAAAAGCACTTTCATTGAGATGGGTTGCCTAGCGTCTAAGAAATAAAGAGTTTCCGAAATACCAGCAAATATTTTTTCACCCAATCTTGATGATACTTGGTGGTAATGATCAGTACACAAATCCCACTTGGCTCACCAAATTTTGTTTTTCTAGTTTGAAGCGATCGTCTACAGTAGCAGTTTTTATATTTAGGTTTCACTCTGTTCTCTCATATATAGATAGATGAATTTGGAACTCTAAATCCAACATGGTTTGTAGTTGCTCTTTGAAAAATGACAAAATAAAGGAGTTCTCAGTTTTGTCTCTATGGTTTGTTTCCTCTTCAAGTAGCCCTAGGCACAGACTGTGTAAAAGCACTTTCATTGAGACGGGTTTCCAAGCTTCTAAGAAATAACGAGTTTCCGAAATACCAGCAAATATTTTTTCACCCAAACTTGATGATACTTGGTGCTAATGAACAGTACACATTTCCCACTTGGCTCAGCAAATTTTGTTATTCTAGGTTGATGCGTTCGTCTACAGTAGCAGTTTTTATATTTAGGTTTCCCACTGTTCTCTCCTATGTAGATAGATGAATTTGGAACTCTAAATAAAACATGGTTTGTAGTAGGTCTTTGAAACTTGAGAAAATAAAGGATTTCTCAGTTTTGTCTCTATGGTTTGCTTAATATTCGAGGAGCCCTTGGCACAGACTGTGGAAAAGCACTTTCATTGAGAGGGGTTGCCAAGCTTCTAAGAAATAACGAGTTTCCGAAATACCAGCAAATATTTTTTCACCCAATCTTGATGATACTTGGTGGTAATGATCAGTTCACAAATCCCACTTGGCTCACCAAATTTTGTTCTTCTAGGTTGAAGCATTCGTCTACAGTAGCAGTTTTTATATTTAGGATTCCCTCTGTTCTCTCCTATATAGATAGATGAATTTGGAACTCTAAATCCAACATGGTTTGTAGTAGCTCTTTGAAAATTGACAAAATAAAGGAGTTCTCCGTTTTGTCTCTATGGTTTGTTTCCTCTTTAAGTAGCCCTAGGCACAGACTGTGGAAAAGCACTTTCATTGAGAGGGGTTGCCAAGCTTCTAAGAAATAACGAGTTTCCGAAATACCAGCAAATATTTTTTCACCCAATTTTGATGATACTTGGTGCTAATGATCAGTACACATTTCCCACTTGGCTCACCAAATTTTGTTATTCTAGGTTGAAGCGTTCGACTACAGTAGCAGTTTTTATATTTAGGTATCCCTTTGTTCTCTCCTATATAGATAGATGAATTTGGAACTCTAAATAAAACATGGTTTGTAGTAGCTCTTTGAAACTTGACAAAATAGAGGAGTTCTCAGTTTTGTCTCTATGGTTTGTTTCCTCTTCAAGTAGCTCTAGGCACAGACTGTGGAAAAGCACTTTCATTGAGAGGGGTTGCCAACCTTCTAAGAAATAATTAGTTTCCGAAATACCAGCAAATATTTTTTCACCCAATCTTGATGATACTTGTTCCTAATAATCAGTACACAAGTCCAACTTGGCTCACCAAATTTTGTTCTTCTAGGTTCAAGCGTTCATCTACAGTAGCATTTTTTATATTTAGGTTTCCCTCAGTTCTCTCCTATATAGATAGATGAATTTGGAACTCTAAATCCAACATGGTTTGTAGTAGCTCTTTGAAACTTGACAAAATAAAGGAGTTCTCAGTTTTTTCTCTATGGTTTGTTTCCGCTTCAAGTAGCCCTAGGCACAGACTGTGGAAAAGCACTTTCATTGAGAGGGGTTGCCAAGCTTCTAAGAAATAACGAGTTTCCGAAATACCAGCAAATATTTTTTCACCCAATCTTGATGATACTTGTTGCTAAAAATCAGTACACAAGTCCCACTTGGCTCACCAAATTTTGTTCTTCTAGGTTGAAGCGTTCGTCTACAGTAGCAGTTTTTATATTTAGGTTTCCCCAGTTCTCTCCTATATAGATAGATGAATTTGGAAGTCTAAATCCAACATGATTTGTAGTAGCTCTTTGAAACTTGACAAAATAAAGGAGTTCTCAGTTTTTTCTCTATGGTTTGTTTCCGCTTCAAGTAGCCCTAGGCACAGACTGTGGAAAAGAACTTTCATTGAGAGGGGTTGCCAAGGTTCTAAGAAATTACGAGGTTCCGAAATACCAGCAAATATTTTTTCACCCAATCTTGATGATACTTGGTGGTAATGATCAGTACACAAATCCCACTTGGCTCACCAAATTTTGTTCTTCTAGGTTGAAGCGTTCGTCTACAGTAGCAGTTTTTATATTTAGGTTTCCATCTGTTCTCTCCTATACAGTTAGATGAATTTGGAACTCTAAATCCAACATGGTTTGTAGTACCTCTTTGAAACTTGACAAAATAAAGGAGTTCTCAGTTTTGTCCCTATGGTTTGTTTCCTCTTCAAGTAGCCCTAGGCACACACTGTGGAAAAGCACTTTCATTGAGAGGGTTGCAAGCGTCTAAGAAATAACGAGTTTCCGAAATACCAGCAAATATTTTTTACACCCAATCTTGATGATACTTGGTGCTAATGATCAGTACACATCTCCCACTTGGCTCACCAAATTTTGTTATTCTAGGTTGAAGCATTCGTCTACAGTAGCAGTTTTTATATTTAGGTTTCCCTCTGTTCTCTCCTATATAGTTAGATGAATTTGGAACTCTAAAACCAACATGGTTTGTAGTAGCTCTTGAAACTTGACAAAATAAAGGAGTTCTCAGTTTTGTCTTTATTCTTTGTTTCCTCTTCAAGTAGCCCTAGGCACACACTGTGGAAAAGCACTTTCATTGAGATGAGTTGCCAAGCTTCTAAGAAATAACGAGTTTCCGAAATACCAGCAAATATTTTTTCACCCAATCTTGATGATACTTGGTGGTAATGATCAGTACACAAATCCCACTTGGCTCACCAAATTTTGATCTTCTAGTTTGAAGCGATCGTCTACATTAGCAGTTTCTATATTTAGGTTTCCCTCTGTTCTCTCCTATTTAGATAGATGAATTTAAAACTCTAAATAAAACATGGTTTGTAGTAGCTCTTTGAAACTTGACAAAATAAAGGAGTTCTCCGTTTTGTCTCTATGGTTTGTTTCCTCTTCAAGTAGCCCTAGGCACAGACTGTGGAAAAGCACTTTCATTGAGAGGGGTTGCCAAGTTTCTAAGAAATAACGAGTTTCCGAAGTACCAGCAAATATTTTTTCACCCAATCTTGATGATATTTGGTGCTAATGATCAGTACACATCTCCAAATTGGCTCACCAAATTTTGTTATTCTAGGTTGAAGCGTTCGTCTACAGTAGCAGTTTTTATATTTAGGTTTCCCTCTGGTCTCTCCTATATAGATAGATGAATTTGGAACTCTAAATAAAACATGGTTTGTAGTAGCTCTTTGAAACTTGACAAAACAAAGGAGTTCTCAGTGTTGTCTTTATGGTTTGTTTCCTCTTCAAGTAGCCCTAGGCACACACTGTGGAAAAGCACTTTCATTGAGATGGGTTGCCAAGCTTCTAAGAAAAAACGAGTTTCCGAAATACCAGCAAATATTTTTTCACCAATCTTGATGATACTTGGTGGTAATGATCAGTACACAAATCCCACTTTGCTCACCAAATTTTGTTCTTCTAGTTTGAAGCGTTCGTCTACATTAGCAGTTTCTATATTTAGGTTTCCCTCTGTTCTCTCCTATATAGATAGATGAATTTAAAACTCTAAATAAAACATGGTGTGTAGTAGCTCTTTGAAACTTGACAAAATAAAGGAGTTCTCAGTTTTGTCTCTATGGTTTGTTTCCGCTTCAAGTAGCCCTAGGCACAGACTGTGGAAAAGCACTTTCATTGAGAGGGGTTGCCAAGCTTCTAAGAAATTATGAGGTTCCGAAATACCAGCAAATATTTTTTCACCCAATCTTGATGATACTTGGTGGTAATGATCAGTACACAAATCCCACTTGGCTCACCAAATTTTGTTTTTCTAGTTTGAAGCGATCGTCTACAGTAGCAGTTTTTATATTTAGGTTTCACTCTGTTCTCTCATATATAGATAGATGAATTTGGAACTCTAAATCCAACATGGTTTGTAGTTGCTCTTTGAAAATTGACAAAATAAAGGAGTTCTCAGTTTTGTCTCTATGGTTTGTTTCCTCTTCAAGTAGCCCTAGGCACAGACTGTGTAAAAGCACTTTCATTGAGACGGGTTTCCAAGCTTCTAAGAAATAACGAGTTTCCGAAATACCAGCAAATATTTTTTCACCCAAACTTGATGATACTTGGTGCTAATGATCAGTACACATTTCCCACTTGGCTCAGCAAATTTTGTTATTCTAGGTTGAAGAGTTCGTCTACAGTAGCAGTTTTTATATTTAGGTTTCCCACTGTTCTCTCCTATGTAGATAGATGAATTTGGAACTCTAAATAAAACATGGTTTGTAGTAGGTCTTTGAAACTTGAGAAAATAAAGGATTTCTCAGTTTTGTCTCTATGGTTTGCTTAATATTCGAGGAGCCCTGGGCACAGACTGTGGAAAAGCACTTTCATTGAGAGGGGTTGCCAAGCTTCTAAGAAATAACGAGTTTCCGAAATACCAGCAAATATTTTTTCACCCAATCTTGATGATACTTGGTGCTAATGATCAGTACACATTTCCCACTTGGCTCACCAAATTTTGTTATTCTAGGTTGAAGCGTTCGTCTACAGTAGCAGTTTTTATATTTAGGTTTCCCACTGTTCTCTTCTATGTAGATAGATGAATTTGGAACTCTAAATAAAACATGGTTTGTAGTAGCTCTTTGAAACTTGACAAAATAAAGGAGTTCTCAGTTTTGTCTCTATGGTTTGTTTCCTCTTCAAGTAGCTCTAGGCACAGACTGTGGAAAAGCACTTTCATTGAGAGGGGTTGCCAACCTTCTAAGAAATAACGAGTTTCCGAAATACCAGCAAATATTTTTTCACCCAATCTTGATGATACTTGTTCCTAATAATCAGTACACAAGTCCCACTTGGCTCACCAAATTTTGTTCTTCTAGGTTGAAGCGTTCGTCTACAGTAGCATTTTTTATATTTAGGTTTCTCTCAGTTCTCTCCTATATAGATAGATAAATTTGGAACTCTAAATCCAACATGGTTTGTAGTAGCTCTTTGAAACTTGACAAAATAAAGGAGTTCTCAGTTTTGTCTCTTTGGTTTGTTTCCGCTTCAAGTAGCCCTAGGCACAGACTGTGGAACAGCACTTTCATTGAGAGGGGTTGCCAAGCTTCTAAGAAATTACGAGGTTCCGAAATACCAGCAAACATTTTTTCACCCAATCTTGATGATACTTGGTGGTAATGATCAGTTCACAAATCCCACTTGGCTCACCAAATTTTGTTGTTCTAGGTTGAAGCATTCGTCTACAGTAGCAGTTTTTATATTTAGGATTCCCTCTGTTCTCTCCTATATAGATAGATGAATTTGGAACTCTAAATCCAACATGGTTTGTAGTAGCTCTTTGAAACTTGACAAAATAAAGGAGTTCTCCGTTTTGTCTCTATGGTTTGTTTCCTCTTCAAGTAGCCCTAGGCACAGACTGTGGAAAAGCACTTTCATTGAGAGGGGTTGCCACGCTTCTAAGAAATAACGAGTTTCCGAAATACCAGCAAATATTTTTTCACCCAATCTTGATGATACTTGGTGCTAATGATCAGTACACATTTCCCACTTGGCTCACCAAATTTTGTTATTCTAGGTTGAAGCTTTCGACTACAGTAGCAGTTTTTATATTTAGGTTTCCCTCTGTTCTCTCCTATATAGATAGATGAATTTGGAACTCTAAATAAAACATGGTTTGTATTAGCTCTTTGAAACTTGACAAAATAAAGGAGTTCTCAGTTTTGTCTCAATGGTTTGTTTCCTCTTCAAGTAGCTCTAGGCACAGACTGTGGAAAAGCACTTTCATTGAGAGGGGTTGCCAACCTTCTAAGAAATAATTAGTTTCCGAAATACCAGCAAATATTTTTTCACCCAGTCTTGATGATACTTGTTCCTAATAATCAGGGCACAAGTCCAACTTGGCTCACCAAATTTTTTTCTTCTAGGTTGAAGCGTTCGTCTACAGTTGCATTTTTTATATTTAGGTTTCCCTCAGTTCTCTCCTATATACATAGATGAATTTGGAACTCTAAATCCAACATGGTTTGTAGTAGCTCTTTGAAACATGACAAAATAAAGGAGTTCTCAGTTTTGTCTCTATGGTTTGTTTCAGCTTCAAGTAGCCCGAGGCACAGACTGTGGAAAGCACTTTCATTGAGAGGGGTTGCCAAGCTTCTAAGAAATTACGAGGTTCCGAAATACCAGCAAATATTTTTTCACCCAATCTTGATGATACTTGGTGGTAATGATCAGTTCACAAATCCCACTTGGCTCACCAAATTTTGTTCTTGTAGGTTGAAGCGTTCGTCTACAGTAGCAGTTTATATATTTAGGTTTTCCTCTGTTCTCTCCTATATAGTTAGATGAATTTGGAACACTAAATCGAACATGGTTTGTAGTAGCTCTTTGAAACTTGACAAAATAAAGGAGTTCTCAGTTTTGTCTTTATGGTTTGTTTCCTCTCCAAGTAGCTCTAGGCACACACTGTAGAAAAGCACATTCATTGAGATGGGTTGCCAAGCTTCTAAGAAATAACGAGTTTCTGAAAAACAAGCAAATATTTTTTCACCCAATCTTGATGATACTTGGTGGTAATGATCAGTACACAAATCCCACTTGGCTCACCAAATTTTGTTCTTCTAGGTTGAAGCGTTCGTCTACACTAGCAGTTTTTATATTTAGGTTTTCCTCTGTTCTCTCCTATATAGTTAGATGAATTTGGAACACTAAATCGAACATCGTTTGTAGTAGCTCTTTGAAACTTGTCAAAATAAAGGAGTTTTCAGTTTTGTCTCTATGGTTTGTTTCCTCCTCAAGTAGCCCTAGGCACAGACTGTGGAAAAGCACTTTCATTGAGAGGGGTTGCCAAGCTTCTAAGAAATAACGAGTTTCCGAAATACCAGCAAATATTATTTCACCCAATCTTGATGATATTTGGTGGTAATGATTAGTACACAAATCCCACTTGGCTCTCCAAATTTTGTTCTTCTAGCTTGAAGCGTTCGTCTACAGTAGCAGTTTTTATATTTAGGTTTCACTCTGTTCTCTCATATATAGATAGATGAATTTGGAACTCTAAATCCAACATGGTTTGTAGTGGCTCTTTGAAAATTGACAAAATAATGGAGTTCTCAGTTTTGTCTCTATGGTTTGTTTCCTCTTCAAGTAGCCCTAGGCACAGACTGTGTAAAAGCACTTTCATTGAGAGGGGTTGCCAAGCTTCTAAGAAATAACGAGTTTCCGAAATACCAGCAAATATTTTTTCAGCCAATCTTGATGATACTTGTTCCTAATAATCAGTACACAAGTCCCACTTGCCTCACCAAATTTTGTTCTTCTAGGTTGAAGCGTTTGTCTACAGTAGCATTTTTTATATTTAGGTTTCCCTCATTTCTCTCCTATATAGATAGATAAATTTGGAACTCTAAATAAAACATGGTTTGTAGTAGCTCTTTGAAACTTGACAAAATAAAGGAGTTCTCAGTTTTGTCTCTATGGTTTGTTTCCTCTTCAAGTAGCTCTAGGCACAGACTGTGTAAAAGCACTTTCATTGAGAGGGGTTGCCAACCTTCTAAGAAATAATGAGTTTCCGAAATACCAGCAAATATTTTTTCACCCAATCTTGATGATACTTGTTCCTAATAATCAGTACACAAGTCCCACCTGGCTCACCAAATTTTGTTCTTCTAGGTTGAAGCGTTCGTCTACAGTAGCGTTTTTATATTTAGGATACCCTCTGTTCTCTCCTATATAGATAGATGAATTTGGAACTCTAAATCCAACATGGTTTGTAGTAGCTCTTTGAAACTTGACAAAATAAAGGAGTTCTTCGTTTTGTCTCTATGGTTTGTTTCCTCTTCAAGTAGCCCTAGGCACAGACTGTGTAAAAGCACTTTCATTGAGAGGGGTTGCCAAGCTTCTTAGAAATAACGAGTTTCCGAAATACCAGCAAATATTTTTTCACCCAATCTTGATGATACTTGGTCCTAATGATCAGTACACATTTCCCACTTGGATCACCAAATTTTGTTCTTCTAGGTTGAAGCGTTCGTCTACAGTAGCATTTTTTATATTTAGGTTTCCCTCAGTTCTCTCCTATATAGATAGATGAATTTGGAACACTAAATCCAACATGGTTTGTAGTAAGCTCTTTGAAACTTGACAAAATAAAGGAGTTCTCAGTTTTGTCCCTATGGTTTGTTTCCGCTTCAAGTAGCCCTAGGCACAGACTGTGGAAATCACTTTCATTGAGAGGGGTTGCCAAGCTTCTAAGAAATTACGAGGTTCCGAAATACCAGCAAATATTTTTTCACCCAATCTTGATGATACTTGGTGGTAATGATCAGTTCACAAATCCCACTTGGCTCACCAAATTTTGTTCTTCTAGGTTGAAGCGTTCGTCTACAGTAGCAGTTTTTATATTTAGGTTTTCCTCTGTTCTCTCCTATATAGTTAGATGAATTTGGAACTCTAAATAAAACATGGTTTGTAGTAGCTCTTTGAAACTTGACAAAATAAAGGAGTTCTCAGTTTTGTCTTTATGGTTTGTTTCCTCTTCAAGTAGCTCTAGGCACACACTGTGGAAAAGCACTTTCATTGAGATGGGTTGCCAAGCTTCTAAGAAATAACGAGTTTCCGAAATACCAGCAAATATTTTTCACCCAATCTTGATGATACTTTGTGGTAATGATCAGTACACAAATCCCCACTTGGCTCACCAAATTTTGTTCTTCTAGTTTGAAGCGATCGTCTACATTAGAAGTTTCTATATTTAGGTTTCCCTCTGTTCTCTCCTATATAGATAGATGAATTTAAAACTCTAAATAAAACATGGTTTGTAGTAGCTGTTTGAAACTTGACAAAATAAAGGAGTTCTCAGTTTTGTCTCTATGGTTTGTTTCCTTTTCAAGTAGCCCTAGGCACAGACTGTGGAAAAGCACTTTCATTGAGAGGGGTGGCCAAGCATCTAAGAAATAACGAGTTTCCGAAATACCAGCAAATATTATTTCACCCAATCTTGATGATATTCGGTGGTAATGATCAGTACACATTTCCCACTTGGCTCACCAAATTTTGTTCTTCTAGCTTGAAGCGTTCGTCTACAGTAGCAGTTTTTATATTTAGGTTTCACTCTGTTCTCTCATATATAGATAGATGAATTTGGAACTGTAAATCCAACATGGTTTGTAGTAGCTCTTTGAAAATTGACAAAATAAAGGAGTTCTCAGTTTTGTCTCTATGGTTTGTTTCCTCTTCAAGTAGCCCTAGGCACAGACTGTGTAAAAGCACTTTCATTGAGAGGGGTGCCAAGCTTCTAAGAAATAACGAGTTTCCGAAATACCAGCAAATATTTTTTCACCCAATCTTGATGATACTTGTTCCTAATAATCAGTACACAAGTCCCACTTGGTTCACCAAATTTTGTTCTTCTAGGTTGAAGCGTTCGTCTACAGTAGCATTTTTTATATTTAGGTTTCCCTCAGTTCTCTCCTATATAGATAGATAAATTTGGAACTCTAAATAAAACATGGTTTGTAGTAGCTCTTTGAAACTTGACAAAATAAAGGAGTTCTCAGTTTTGTCTCTATGGTTTGTTTCCTCTTCAAGTAGCTCTAGGCACAGACTGTGGAAAAGCACATTCATTGAGAGGGGTTGCCACCCTCTAAGAAATAATGAGTTTCCGAAATACCAGCAAATATTTTTCACCCAATCTTGATGATACTTGTTCCTAATAATCAGTACACAAGTCCCACTTGGCTGACCAAATTTGTTCTTCTAGGTTGAAGCGTTCGTCTACAGTAGCATTTTTATATTTAGGTTTCCCTCAGTTCGCTCCTATATAGATAGATGAATTTGGAACTCTAAATCCAACATGGTTTGTAGTAGCTCTTTGAAACTTGACAAAATAAAGGAGTTCTCAGTTTTGTCTCTATGGTTTGTTTCCGCTTCAAGTAGCCCTAGGCACAGACTATGGAAAGCACTTTCATTGAGAGGGGTTGCCAAGCTTCTAAGAAATTATGAGGTTCCGAAACACCAGCAAATATTTTTTCACCCAATCTTGATGATACTTGGTGGTAATGATCAGTTCACAAATCCCACTTGGCTCACCAAATTTTGTTCTTCTAGGTTGAAGCGTTCGTCTACAGTAGCAGTTTTTATATTTAGGTTTTCCTCTGTTCTCTCCTATATAGTTAGATGAATTTGGAACTCTAAATCGAACATGGTTTGTAGTAGCTCTTTGAAAATTGACAAAAATAAAGGAGTTCTCAGTTTTGTCTTTATGGTTTGTTTCCTCTTCAAGTAGCTCTAGGCACACACTGTGGAAAAGCACTTTCATTGAGATGGGTTGCCAAGCTTCTAAGAAATAACGAGTTTCCGAAATACCAGCAAATATTTTTTCACCCAATCTTGATGATACTTGGTGGTAATGATCAGTACACAAATCCCACTAGGCTCACCAAATTTTGTTTTTCTAGTTTGAAGCGATCGTCTACAGTAGCAGTTTTTATATTTAGGTTTCACTCTGTTCTCTCATATATAGATAGATGAATTTGGAACTCTAAATCCAACATGGTTTGTAGTTGCTCTTTGAAAATTGACAAAATAAAGGAGTTCTCAGTTTTGTCTCTATGTTTTGTTTCCTCTTCAAGTAGCCCTAGGCACAGACTGTGTAAAAGCACTTTCATTGAGACGGGTTTCCAAGCTTCTAAGAAATAACGAGTTTCCGAAATACCAGCAAATATTTTTTCACCCAAACTTGATGATACTTGGTGCTAATGATCAGTACACATTTCCCACTTGGCTCAGCAAATTTTGTTATTCTAGGTTGAAGCGTTCGTCTACAGTAGCAGATTTTATATTTAGGTTTCCCACTGTTCTCTCCTATGTAGATAGATGAATTTGGAACTCTAAATTAAACATGGTTTGTAGTAGCTCTTTGAAACTTGACAAAATAAAGGAGTTCTCAGTTTTGTCTCTATGGTTTGTTTCCTCTTCAAGTAGCTCTAGGCACAGACTGTGGAAAAGCACTTTCATTTAGAGGGGTTGCCAACCTTCTAAGAAATAACGAGTTTCCGAAATACCAGCAAATATTTTTTCACCCAATCTTGATGATACTTGTTCCTAATAATCAGTACACAAGTCCCACTTGGCTCACCAAATTTTGTTCTTCTAGGTTGAAGCGTTCGTCTACAGTAGCATTTTTTATATTTAGGTTTCTCTCAGTTCTCTCCTATATAGATAGATAAATTTGGAACTCTAAATCCAACATGGTTTGTAGTAGCTCTTTGAAACTTGACAAAATAAAGGAGTTCTCAGTTTTGTCTCTATGGTTTGTTTCCGCTTCAAGTAGCCCTAGGCACAGACTGTGGAAAAGCACTTTCATTGAGAGGGGTTGCCAAGCTTCTAAGAAATTACAAGGTTCCGAAATACCAGCAAATATTTTTTCACCCAATCTTGATGATACTTGGTGGTAATGATCAGTTCACAAATCCCACTTGGCTCACCAAATTTTGTTCTTCTAGGTTGAAGCATTCGTCTACAGTAGCAGTTTTTATATTTAGGATTCCCTCTGTTCTCTCCTATATAGATAGATGAATTTGGAACTCTAAATGCAACATGGTTTGTAGTAGCTCTTTGAAACTTGACAAAATAAAGGAGTTCTCCGTTTTGTCTCTATGGTTTGTTTCCTCTGCAAGTAGCCCTAGGCACAGACTGTGGAAAAGCACTTTCATTGAGAGGGGTTGCCACGCTTCTAAGAAATAACGAGTTTCCGAAATACCAGCAAATATTTTTTTACCCAATCTTGATGATACTTGGTGCTAATGATCAGTACACATTTCCCACTTGGCTCACCAAATTTTGTTATTCTAGGTTGAAGCGTTCGACTACAGTAGCAGTTTTTATATTTAGGTTTCTCTCTGTTTCTCTCCTATATAGATAGATGAATTTGGAACTCTAAATAAACATGGTTTGTATTAGCTCTTTGAAACTTGACAAAATAAAGGAGTTCTCAGTTTTGTCTCTATGGTTTGTTTCCTCTTCAAGTAGCTCTAGGCACAGACTGTGGAAAAGCACTTTCATTGAGAGGGGTTGCCAACCTTCTAAGAAATAATTAGTTTCCGAAATACCAGCAAATATTTTTCACCCAATCTTGATGATACTTGTTCCTAATAATCAGTACACAAGTCCAACTTGGCTCACCAAATTTTGTTCTTCTAGGTTGAAGCGTTCGTCTACAGTAGCATTTTTATATTTAGGTTTCCCTCAGTTCTCTCCTATATAGATAGATGAATTTCGAACTCTAAATCCAACATGGTTTGTAGTAGCTCTTTGAAACATGACAAAATAAAGGAGTTCTCAGTTTTGTCTCTATGGTTTGTTTCAGCTTCAAGTAGCCCTAGGCACAGACTGTGGAAAGCACTTTCATTGAGAGGGGTTGCCAAGCTTCTAAGAAATTACGAGGTTCCGAAATACCAGCAAATATTTTTCACCCAATCTTGATGATATTTGGTGGTAATGATCAGTACACAAATCCCACGTGGCTCACCAAATTTTGTTCTTCTAGCTTGAAGCGTTCGTCTACAGTAGCAGTTTTTATATTTAGGTTTCACTCTGTTCTCTCATATATAGATAGATGAATTTGGAACTGTAAATCCAACATGGTTTGTAGTAGCTCTTTGAAAATTGACAAAATAAAGGAGTTCTCAGTTTTGTCTCTATGGTTTGTTTCCTCTTCAAGTAGCCCTAAGCACAGACTGTGTAAAAGCACTTTCATTGAGAGGGGTTGCCAAGCTTCTAAGAAATAACGAGTTCCGAAATACCAGCAAATATTTTTTCACCCAATCTTGATGATACTTGTTCCTAATAATCAGTACACAAGTCCCACTTGGCTCACCAAATTTTGTTCTTCTAGGTTGAAGCGTTCGTCTACATTAGCATTTTTTATATTTAGGTTTCCCCTCAGTTCTCTCCTATATAGATAGATGAATTTGGAACTCTAAATCCAACATGGTTTGTAGTAGCTCTTTGAAACTTGACAAAATAAAGGAGTTCTCAGTTTTGTCTCTATGGTTTGTTTCCGCTTCAAGTAGCCCTAGGCACAGACTATGGAAAGCACTTTCATTGAGAGGAGTTGCCAAGCTTCTAAGAAATTACGAGGTTCCGAAATACCAGCAAATATTTTTTCACCCAATCTTGATGATACTTGGTGGTAATGATCAGTTCACAAATCCCACTTTGCTCACAAAATTTTGTTCTTCTAGGTTGAAGCGTTCGTCTACAGTAGCAGTTTTTATATTTAGGTTTTCCTCTGTTCTCTCCTATATAGTTAGATGAATTTGGAACTCTAAATCGAACATGGTTTGTAGTAGCTCTTTGAAACTTGACAAAATAAAGGAGTTCTCAGTTTTGCCTTTATGGTTTGTTTCCTCTTCAAGTAGCTCTAGGCACACACTGTGGAAAAGCATTTTCATTGAGATGGGTTGCCAAGCTTCTAAGAAATAACGAGTTTCCGAAATACCAGCAAATATTTTTTCACCCAATCTTGATGATACTTGGTGGTAATGATCAGTACACGAATCCCACTTGGCTCACCAAATTTTGTTCTTCTAGTTTGAAGCGATCGTCTACAGTAGCAGTTTTTATATTTAGGTTACCCTCTGTTCTCTCCTATATAGATAGATGAATTTAAAACTCTAAATAAAACATGGTTTGTAGTAGCTGTTTGAAACTTGACAAAATAAAGGAGTTCTCAGTTTTGTCTCTATGGTTTGTTTCCTCCTCAAGTAGCCCTAGGCACAGACTGTGGAAAACACTTTCATTGAGAGGGGTGGCCAAGCTTCTAAGAAATAACGAGTTTCCGAAACACCAGCAAATATTATTTCACCCAATCTTGATGATACTTGGTCCTAATGATCAGTACACATTTCCCACTTGGCTCACCAAATTTTGTTATTCTAGGTTGAAGCGTTCGTCTACAGTAGCAGTTTTTATATTTAGGTTTCCCTCTGTTCTCTCCTATATAGATAGATGAATTTGGAACTCTAAATAAAACATGGTTTGTAGTAGCTCTTTGAAACTTGACAAAATAAAGGAGTTCTCAGTTTTGTCTCTATGGTTTGTTTCCTCCTCAAGTAGCTCTAGGCACAGACTGTGGAAAAGCACTTTCATTGAGAGGGGTTGCCAACCTTCTAAGAAATAATGAGTTTCCGAAATACCAGCAAATATTTTTTCACCCAATCTTGATGATACTTGTTCCTAATAATCAGTACACAATTCCAACTTGGCTCACCAAATTTTGTTCTTCTAGGTTGAAGCGTCCGTCTACAGTAGCATTTTTTATATTTAGGTTTCCCTCAGTTCTCTCCTATATAGATAGATGAATTTGGAACACTAAATCCAACATGGTTTGTAGTAGCTCTTTGAAACTTGACAAAATAAAGGAGTTCTCAGTTTTGTCTCTATGGTTTGTTTCCGCTTCAAGTAGCCCTAGGCACAGACTGTTGAAATCACTTTCATTGAGAGGGGTTGCCAAGCTTCTAAGAAATTACGAGGTTCCGAAATACCAGCAAATATTTTTTCACCCAATCTTAATGATACTTGGTGGTAATGATCAGATCACAAATCCCACTTCGCTCACCAAATTTTGTAATTGTAGGTTGAAGCGTTCGTCTACAGTAGCAGTTTTTATATTTAGGTTTTCCTCTGTTCTCTCCTATATAGTTAGATGAATTTGGAACTCTAAATCGAACATGGTTTGTAGTAGCTCTTTGAAACTTGACAAAATAAAGGAGTTCTCAGTTTTGTCTTTATGGTTTGTTTCCTCTTAAAGTAGCTCTAGGCACACACTGTGGAAAATCACTTTCATTGAGAGTGGTTGCCAAGCTTCTAAGAAATAACGAGTTTCCGAAATACCAGCAAATATTTTTTCACCCAATCTTGATGATACTTGGTGGTAATGATCAGTACACAAATCCCACTTGGTTCACCAAATTTTGTTTTTCTAGTTTGAAGCGATCGTCTACATTAGCAGTTTCTATATTTAGGTTTCCCTCTGTTCTCTCCTATATAGATAGATGAATTTAAAACTCTAAATAAAACATGGTTTGTAGTAGCTCTTTGAAACTTGACAAAATAAAGGAGTTCTCAGTTTTGTCTCTATGGTTTGTTTCCTCCTCAAGTAGCCCTAGGCACAGACTGTGGAAAGCACTTTCACTGAGAGGGGTTGCCAAGCTTCTAAGAAATTACGAGGTTCCGAAATATCAGTAAATATTTTTTCACCCAATCTTGATGATACTTGGTGGTAATGATCAGTTCACAAATCCCACTTGGCTCACCAAATTTTGTTCTTCTAGGTTGAAGCGTTCGTCTACAGTAGCAGTTTTTATATTTAGGATTCCCTCTGTTCTCTCCTATATAGATAGATGAATTTGGAACTCTAAATCCAACATGGTTTGTAGTAGCTCTTTGAAACTTGACAAAATAAAGGAGTTCTTCGTTTTGTCTCTATGGTTTTTTTCCTCTCCAAGTAGCCCTAGGCACAGACTGTGTAAAAGCACTTTCATTGAGAGGGGTTGCCAAGCTTCTAAGAAATAACGAGTTTCCGAAATACCAGCAAATATTTTTTCACCCAATCTTGATGATACTTGGTGGTAATGATCAGTACACAAATCCCACTTGGCTCACCAAATTTTGTTTTTCTAGTTTGAAGAGATCGTCTACATTAGCAGTTTCTATATTTAGGTTTCCCTCTGTTTTCTCCTATATAGATAGATGAATTTAAAACTCTAAATAAAACATGGTTTATAGTAGCTGTTTGAAACTTGACAAAATAAAGGAGTTCTCAGTTTTGTCTCTATGGTTTGTTTCCTCCTCAAGTAGCCCTAGGCACAGACTGTGGAAAACACTTTCATTGAGAGGGGTGGCCAAGCTTCTAAGAAATAACGAGTTTCCGAAACACCAGCAAATATTATTTCACCCAATCTTGATGATACTTGGTCCTAATGATCAGTACACATTTCCCACTTGGCTCACCAAATTTTGTTATTCTAGGTTGAAGCGTTCGTCTACAGTAGCAGTTTTTATATTTAGGTTTCCCTCTGTTCTCTCCTATATAGATAGATGAATTTGGAACTCTAAATAAAACATGGTTTGTAGTAGCT
>NW_027510977.1:0-29371 GCF_048772815.1 Callospermophilus lateralis
CAAAACTGAGAACTCCTTTATTTGTCAAGTTTCAAGAGCTACTAAAAACTTGTTGGATTTAGAGTTCCAAATTCATCTTTCTATATAGGAGAGAACAGAGGGAAACCTAAATATAAAAACTGCTACTGTAGACGAACGCTTCAACCTAGAAGAACAAAATTTGGTGAGCCAAGTGGGATTTGTGTACTGATCATTAACAACAAGTATCATCAAGATTGGGTGAAAAAATATTTGCTGGTATTTCGGAAACTCGTTATTTTTTAGAAGCTTGGCAACCCCTCTCAATGAAAGTGCTTTTCCACAGTCTGTGCCTAGGGCTACTTGAACAGGAAACAAACCATAGAGACAAAACTGAGAACTCATTTAATTTGTCAAGTTTCAAAGTGCTACTACAAAACATGTTGGATTTAGAGTTCCAAATTCATCTATCTGTATAGGAGAGAACAGAGGGAAACCTAAATATAAAAACTGCTACTGTACACGAACGCTTCAACCTAGAAGAACAAAATTTGGTGAGCCAAGTGGGATTTCTGTACTGATCATTAGCAACAAGTATCATCAAGATTGGGTGAAAAAATATTTGCTGGTATTTCGGAAACTCGTTATTTCTTAGAAGCTTGGCAACCCCTCTCAATGAAAGTGCTTTTCCACAGTCTGTGCCTAGGGCTCCTTGAAGAGGAAACAAACCATAGAGACAAATCTGAGAACTCCTTTATTTTGTCAAGTTTCAAACAGCTACTACAAACCATGTTGGATTTAGAGTTCCAAATTCATCTATCTATATAGGAGAGAACAGAGAGAAACCTAAATATAAAACTGCTACTGTAGACGAACGCTTCAACCTAGAAGAACAAAATTTGGTGAGCCAAGTGGGATTTGTGTACTGATCATTATCACCAAGTATCAACAAGATTGTGTGAAAAAATATTTGCTGGTATTTCGGAAACTCGTTATTTCTTAGAAGCTTGGCAAAACCTCTCAATGAAAGGGCTTTCCACAGTCTGTGCCTAGGGCTACTTGAAGAGCAAACAAACCATAGAGACAAAACTGAGAACTCCTTTATTTTGTCAAGTTTCAAAGAGCTACTACAAACTATGTTGGATTTAGAGTTCCAAATTCATCTATCTTTATAGGAGAGAACAGAGGGAAACCTAAATATAAAAACTGCTACTGTACACGAACGCTTCAACCTAGAAGAACTAAATTTGGTGAGCCAAGTGGGATTTGTGTACTGATTATTAGCAACAAGTATCATCAAGTTTGGGTGAAAAAATATTTGCTGGCATTTCGGAAACTCGTGATTTCTTAGAAGCTTGGCAACCCATCTCAATGAAAGTGCTTTTCCACAGACTGTGCCTAGGGCTACTTGAAGAGGAAACAAACCATAGCGACAAAACTGAGAACTCCTTTATTTTGTCAAGTTTCAAAGAGCTACTACAAACCATGTTGGATTTAGAGTTCCAAATTCATCTTTCTATATAGGAGAGAACAGAGGGAAACCTAAATATAAAAACTGCTACTGTAGACGAACGCTTCAACCTAGAAAAACAAAATTTGGTGAGCCAAGTGGGATTTGAGTACTGATCATTAGCACCATGTATCATCAAGTTTGGGTGAGAAAATATTTGCTGGTATTTCGGAAACTCGTTATATCTTAGAAGCTTGGCAACCCCTCTCAATGAAAGTGCTTTTCCACAGTCTGTGCCTAGGGCTACATGAAGAGGAAACAAACCATAGAGACAAAACTGAGAACTCCTTCATTTTGTCAAGTTTCAAAGAGCTACTACAAAGCATGTTGGATTTAGATTTCCAAATTCATCTATCTATATAAGAGAGAACAGAGGGAAACCTAAATATAAAAACTGCTACTGTAGACGAACACTTCAACCTAGAAGAACAAAATTTGGTAAGCCACGTGGGATTTGTGTACTGATCATTACCACCAAGTATCATCAACATTGGGTGAAAAAATATTTGCTGGTATTTCGGAAACTCGTTATTTCTTAGAAGCTTGGCAACCCCTCTAAGTGAAAGTGCTTTTCCACAGTCTGTGCCTAGGGCTACTTGAAGAGGAAACAAACCATAGAGACAAATCTGAGAACTCCTTTATTTTGTCAAGTTTCAAAGAGCTACTACAAACCATGTTGGATTTAGAGTTCCAAATTCATCTATCTATATAGGAGAGAACAGAGTGAAACCTAAATATAAAAACTGCTACTGTAGACGAACACTTCAACCTAGAAGAACAAAATTTGGTGAGCCAAGTGGGATTTGTGTACTGATCATTATCACCAAGTATCAACAAGATTGTGTGAAAAAATATTTGCTGGTATATCGGAAACTCGTTATTTCTTAGAAGCTTGGCAACCAATCTCAATGAAAGTGCTTTCCACAGTCTGTGCCTAGGGCTAGTTTAAGAGGAAGCAAACCATAGAGACAAAACTGAGAACTCCTTTATTTTGTTAAGTTTCAAAGAGCTACTACAAACCATGTATGATTTAGAGTTCCAAATTCATCTATCTATATAGGAGAGAACAGAGGGAAACCTAAATATAAAAACTGCTACTGTACACGAATGCTTCATCCTAGATGAACAAAAATTGGTTAGCCAAGTGGGATTTGTGTGCTGATCATTACCACCAAGTATCATCAAGTTTGTGTGAAAAAATATTTGCTGGTATTTCGGAAACTCGATATTTCTTAGAAGCTTGGCAACCCATCTCAATGAAAGTGCTTTTCCACAGTCTGTTCCTAGGTCTACTTGAAGAGGAAACAAACCAGAGAGACAAAACTGAGAACTCCTTTATTTTGTCAAGTTTCAAAGAGCTACTACAAACCATGTTGGATTTAGAGTTCCAAATTTATCTATCTATATGGGAGAGAACAGAGGGAAACCTAAATATAAAAACTGCTACTGTAGACGAACGCTTCAACCTAGAAGAACAAAATTTGGTGAGCCAAGTGGGATTTGTGTACTGATCATTACCACCAAGTATTATCAAGATTGGGTGTAAAAATATTTGCTGGTATTTCGGAAACTCGTTATTTCGTAGAAGCTTTGCAACCCCTCTCAATGAAAGTGCTTTCCACAGTCTGTGCCTAGGGCTACTTGAAGAGCAAACAAACCATAGAGACAAAACTGAGAACTCCTTTATTTTGTCAAGTTTCAAAGAGCTACTACAAACTATGTTGGATTTAGAGTTCCAAATTCATCTATCTGTATAGGAGAGAACAGAGGGAAACCTAAATATAAAAACTGCTACTGTACACGAACGCTTCAACCTAGAAGAACTAAATTTGGTGAGCCAAGTGGGATTTGTGTACTGATTATTAGCAACAAGTATCATCAAGTTTGGGTGAAAAAATATTTGCTGGCATTTCGGAAACTCGTGATTTCTTAGAAGCTGTGGCAACCCATCTCAATGAAAGTGCTTTTCCACAGACTGTGCCTAGGGCTACTTGAAGAGGAAACAAACCATAGCGACAAAACTGAGAACTCCTTTATTTTGTCAAGTTTCAAAGAGCTACTACAAACCATGTTGGATTTAGAGTTCCAAATTCATCTTTCTATATAGGAGAGAACAGAGGGAAACCTAAATATAAAAACTGCTACTGTAGACGAACGCTTCAACCTAGAAAAACAAAATTTGGTGAGCCAAGTGGGATTTGAGTACTGATCATTAGCACCATGTATCATCAAGTTTGGGTGAAAAAATATTTGCTGGTATTTCGGAAACTCGTTATATCTTAGAAGCTTGGCAACCCCTCTCAATGAAAGTGCTTTTCCACAGTCTGTGCCTAGGGCTACATGAAGAGGAAACAAACCATAGAGACAAAACTGAGAACTCCTTCATTTTGTCAAGTTTCTAGAGCTAGTACAAAGCATGTTGGATTTAGATTTCCAAATTCATCTATCTATATAAGAGAGAACAGAAGGAAACCTAAATATAAAAACTGCTACTGTAGACGAACACTTCAACCTAGAAGAACAAAATTTGGTAAGCCACGTGGGATTTGTGTACTGATCATTACCACCAAGTATCATCAACATTGGGTGAAAAAATATTTGCTGGTATTTCGGAAACTCGTTATTTCTTAGAAGCTTGGCAACCCCTCTAAGTGAAAGTGCTTTTCCACAGTCTGTGCCTAGGGCTACTTGAAGAGGAAACAAACCATAGAGACAAATCTGAGAACTCCTTTATTTTGTCAAGTTTCAAAGAGCTACTACAAACCATGTTGGATTTAGAGTTCCAAATTCATCTATCTATATAGGAGAGAACAGAGTGAATCCTAAATATAAAAACTGCTACTGTAGACCAACGCTTCAAACTAGAAGAACAAAATTTGGTGAGCCAAGTGGGATTTGTGTACTGATCATTACCACCAAGTATCAACAAGATTGTGTGAAAAAATATTTGCTGGTATTTTGGAAACTCGTTATTTCTTAGAAGCTTGGCAACCCATCTCAATGAAAGTGCTTTCCACAGTCTGTGCCTAGGGCTACTTGAAGAGGAAACAAACCATAGAGACAAAACTGAGAACTCCTTTATTTTGTCAAGTTTCAAAGAGCTACTACAAACCATGTTGGATTTAGAGTTCCAAATTCATCTATCTATATAGGAGAGAACAGAGTGAAACCTAAATATAAAAACTGCTACTGTAGACGAACACTTCAACCTAGAAGAACAAAATTTGGTGAGCCAAGTGGGATTTGTGTACTGATCATTATCACCAAGTATCAACAAGATTGTGTGAAAAAATATTTGCTGGTATATCGGAAACTCGTTATTTCTTAGAAGCTTGGCAACCAATCTCAATGAAAGTGCTTTCCACAGTCTGTGCCTAGGGCTACTTTAAGAGGAAGCAAACCATAGAGACAAAACTGAGAACTCCTTTATTTTGTCAAGTTTCAAAGTGCTACTACAAACCATGTATGATTTAGAGTTCCAAATTCATCTATCTATATAGGAGAGAACAGAGGGAAACCTAAATATAAAAACTGCTACTGTACACGAATGCTTCATCCTAGATGAACAAAAATTGGTTAGCCAAGTGGGATTTGTGTGCTGATCATTACCACCAAGTATCATCAAGTTTGTGTGAAAAAATATTTGCTGGTATTTCGGAAACTCGATATTTCTTAGAAGCTTGGCAACCCATCTCAATGAAAGTGCTTTTCCACAGTCTGTTCCTAGGTCTACTTGAAGAGGAAACAAACCAGAGAGACAAAACTGAGAACTCCTTTATTTTGTCAAGTTTCAAAGAGCTACTACAAACCATGTTGGATTTAGAGTTCCAAATTTATCTATCTATATGGGAGAGAACAGAGGGAAACCTAAATATAAAAACTGCTACTGTAGACGAACGCTTCAACCTAGAAGAACAAAATTTGGTGAGCCAAGTGGGATGTGTGTACTGATCATTACCACCAAGTATTATCAAGATTGGGTGTAAAAATATTTGCTGGTATTTCGGAAACTCGTTATTTCGTAGAAGCTTTGCAACCCCTCTCAATGAAAGTGCTTTCCACAGTCTGTGCCTAGGGCTACTTGAAGAGCAAACAAACCATAGAGACAAAACTGAGAACTCCTTTATTTTGTCAAGTTTCAAAGAGCTACTACAAACTATGTTGGATTTAGAGTTCCAAATTCATCTATCTGTATAGGAGAGAACAGAGGGAAACCTAAATATAAAAACTGCTACTGTACACGAACGCTTCAACCTAGAAGAACTAAATTTGGTGAGCCAAGTGGGATTTGTGTACTGATTATTAGCAACAAGTATCATCAAGTTTGGGTGAAAAAATATTTGCTGGCATTTCGGAAACTCGTGATTTCTTAGAAGCTTGGCAACCCATCTCAATGAAAGTGCTTTTCCACAGACTGTGCCTAGGTCTACTTGAAGAGGAAACAAACCATAGCGACAAAACTGAGAACTCCTTTATTTTGTAAAGTTTCAAAGAGCTACTACAAACCATGTTGGATTTAGAGTTCCAAATTCATCTTTCTATATAGGAGAGAACAGAGGGAAACCTAAATATAAAAACTGCTACTGTAGACGAACGCTTCAACCTAGAAAAACCAAATTTGGTGAGCCAAGTGGGATTTGAGTACTGATCATTAGCACCATGTATCATCAAGTTTGGGTGAAAAAATATTTGCTGGTATTTCAGAAACTCGTTATATCTTAGAAGCTTGGCAACCCCTCTCAATGAAAGTGCTTTTCCACAGTCTGTGCCTAGGGATACATGAAGAGGAAACAAACCATAGAGACAAAACTGAGAACTCCTTCATTTTGTCAAGTTTCAAAGAGCTACTACAAAGCATGTTGGATTTAGATTTCCAAATTCATCTATCTATATAGGAGAGAACAGAGGGAAACCTAAATATAAAAACTGCTACTGTAGACGAACACTTCAACCTAGAAGAACAAAATTTGGTAAGCCACGTGGGATTTGTGTACTGATCATTACCACCAAGTATCATCAACATTGGGTGAAAAAATATTTGCTGGTATTTCGGAAACTCGTTATTTCTTAGAAGCTTGGCAACCCCTCTAAGTGAAAGTGCTTTTCCACAGTCTGTGCCTAGGGCTACTTGAAGAGGAAACAAACCATAGAGACAAATCTGAGAACTCCTTTATTTTGTCAAGTTTCAAAGAGCTACTACAAACCATGTTGGATTTAGAGTTCCAAATTCATCTATCTATATACGAGAGAAGAGAGAGAAACCTAAATATAAAAACTGCTACTGTAGAAGAACGCTTCAACCTAGAAGAACAAAATTTGGTGAGCCAAGTGGGATTTGTGTACTGATCATTACCACCAAGTATCAAAAAGATTGTGTGAAAAAATATTTGCTGGTATTTCGGAAACTCGTTATTTCTTAGAAGCTTGGCAACCCATCTCAATGAAAGTGCTTTCCACAGTCTGTGCCTAGGGCTACTTGAAGAGGAAACAAACCATAGAGACAAAACTGAGAACTCCTTTATTTTGTCAAGTTTCAAAGAGCTACTACAAACCATGTTGGATTTAGAGTTCCAAATTCATCTATCAATATAGGAGAGAACAGAGTGAAACCTAAATATAAAAACTGCTACTGTAGACGAACGCTTCAACCTAGAAGAACAAAATTTGGTGAGCCAAGTGGCATTTGTCTCCTGATCATTACCACAAAGTATCATCAAGATTGGGTGAAAAAATATTTGCTGGTATTTCGGAAACTCATAATTTCTTAGAAGCTTGGCAACCCCTCTCAATGAAAGTGCTTTTCCACAGTCTGTGCCTAGGGCTACTTGAAGAGGAAACAAACCATAGCGACAAAACTGAGAACTCCTTTATTTTGTCAAGTTTCAAAGAGCTACTACAAACTTGTTGGATTTAGAGTTCCAAATTCATCTTTCTATATAGGAGAGAACAGAGGGAAACCTAAATATAAAAACTGCTACTGTAGACGAACGCTTCAACCTAGAAGAACAAAATTTGGTGAGCCAAGTGGGATTTTTGTACTGATCATTAGCAACAAGTATCATCAAGATTGGGTGAAAAAATATTTGCTGGTATTTCGGAAACTCGTTATTTTTTAGAAGCTTGGCAACCCCTCTCAATGAAAGTGCTTTTCCACAGTCTGTGCCTAGGGCTACTTGAACAGGAAACAAACCATAGAGACAAAACTGAGAACTCATTTATTTTGTCAAGTTTCAAAGTGCTACTACAAAACATGTTGGATTTAGAGTTCCAAATTCATCTATCTGTATAGGAGAGAACAGAGGGAAACCTAAATATAAAAACTGCTACTGTACACGAACGCTTCAACCTAGAAGAACAAAATTTGGTGAGCCAAGTGGGATTTCTGTACTGATCATTAGCAACAAGTATCATCAAGATTGGGTGAAAAAATATTTGCTGGTATTTCGGAAACTCGTTATTTCTTAGAAGCTTGGCAACCCCTCTCAATGAAAGTGCTTTTCCACAGTCTGTGCCTAGGGCTCCTTGAAGAGGAAACAAACCATAGAGACAAATCTGAGAACTCCTTTATTTTGTCAAGTTTCAAACAGCTACTACAAACCATGTTGGATTTAGAGTTCCAAATTCATCTATCTATATAGGAGAGAACAGAGTGAAACCTAAATATAAAAACTACTACTGTACATGAACGCTTCAACCTAGAAGAACTAAATTTGGTGAGCCAAGTGGGATTTGTGTACTGATTATTAGCAACAAGTATCATTAAGATTGGGTGAAAAAATATTTGCTGGTATTTCGGAAACTCGTTATTTCTTGGAATTTTGGCAACACCTCTCAATGAAAGTGCTTTTCCACAGTCTGTGCCTAGGGCTACTTGAAGAGGAAACAAACCAAAGAGACAAATCTGAGAACTCCTTTATTTTGTCAAGTTTCAAAGAGCTACTACAAACCATGTGGGATTTAGAGTTCCAAATTCATCTATCTATATAGGAGAGAACAGAGAGAAACCTAAATATAAAAACTGTACTGTAGACGAACGCTTCAAAATAGAAGAACAAAATTTGGTGAGCCAAGTGGGATTTGTGTACTGATCATTACCACCAAGTGTCAACAAGATTGTGTGAAAAAATATTTGCTGGTATTTCGGAAACTCGTTATTTCTTAGAAGCTTGGCAACCCATCTCAATGAAAGTGCTTTAAAACAGTCTGTGCCTAGGGCTACTTGAAGAGGAAACAAACCATAGAGACAAAACTGAGAACTCCTTTATTTTGTCAAGTTTCAAAGAGCTACTACAAACCATGTTGGTTTTAGAGTTCCAAATTCATCTATCTATATATGAGAGAACAGAGTGAAACCTAAATATAAAAACTGCTACTGTAGACGAACGCTTCAACCTAGAAGAACAAAATTTGGTGAGCCAAGTGGGATTTGTCTACTGATCATTACCACCAAGTATCATCAAGATTGGGTGAAAAAATATTTGCTGGCATTTCGGAAACTCGTGATTTCTTAGAAGCTTGGCAACCCATCTCAATGAAAGTGCTTTTCCACAGACTGTGCCTAGGGCTACTTGAAGAGGAAACAAACCATAGCGACAAAACTGAGAACTCCTTTATTTTGTCAAGTTTCAAAGAGCTACTACAAACCATGTTGGATTTAGAGTTCCAAATTCATCTTTCTATATAGGAGAGAACAGAGGGAAACCTAAATATAAAAACTGCTACTGTAGACGAACGCTTCAACCTAGAAAAACAAAATTTGGTGAGCCAAGTGGGATTTGAGTACTGATCATTAGCACCAAGTATCATCAAGTTTGGGTGAAAAAATATTTGCTGGTATTTCGGAAACTCGTTATTTCTTAGAAGCTTGGCAACCCCTCTCAATGAAAGTGCTTTTCCACAGTCTGTGCCTAGGGATACATGAAGAGGAAACAAACCATAGAGACAAAACTGAGAACTCCTTCATTTTGTCAAGTTTCAAAGAGCTACTACAAAGAATGTTGGATTTAGATTTCCAAATTCATCTATCTATATAGGAGAGAACAGAGGGAAACCTAAATATAAAAACTGCTACTGTAGACGAACACTTCAACCTAGAAGAACAAAATTTGGTAAGCCACGTGGGATTTGTGTACTGATCATTACCACCAAGTATCATCAACATTGGGTGAAAAAATATTTGCTGGTATTTCGGAAACTCGTTATTTCTTAGAAGCTTGGCAACCCCTCTAAGTGAAAGTGCTTTTCCATAGTCTGTGCCTAGGGCTACTTGAAGAGGAAACAAACCATAGAGACAAATCTGAGAACTCCTTTATTTTGTCAAGTTTCAAAGAGCTACTACAAACCATGTTGGATTTAGAGTTCCAAATTCATCTATCTATATACGAGAGAACAGAGAGAAACCTAAATATAAAAACTGCTACTGTAGAAGAACGCTTCAAC
Organism: Callospermophilus lateralis; assembly: GCF_048772815.1. Classification (NCBI taxonomy): domain Eukaryota; kingdom Metazoa; phylum Chordata; class Mammalia; order Rodentia; family Sciuridae; genus Callospermophilus; species Callospermophilus lateralis. Next base: position 9,908 of record NW_027510977.1, read on the forward strand.
CTAGAAGAACAAAATTTGGTGAGCCAAGTGGGATTTGTGTACTGATCATTACCACCAAGTATCAAAAAGATTGTGTGAAAAAATATTTGCTGGTATTTCGGAAACTCGTTATTTCGTAGAAGCTTGGCAACCCATCTCAATGAAAGTGCTTTCCACAGTCTGTGCCTAGGGCTACTTGAAGAGGAAACAAACCATAGAGACAAAACTGAGAACTCCTTCATTTTGTCAAGTTTCAAAGAGCTACTACAAACCATGTTGTATTTAGAGTTCCAAATTCATCTATCAATATAGGAGAGAACAGAGTGAAACCTAAATATAAAAACTGCTACTGTAGACGAACGCTTCAACCTAGAAGAACAAAATTTGGTGAGCCAAGTGGCATTTGTCTCCTGATCATTACCACCAAGTATCATCAAGATTGGGTGAAAAAATATTTGCTGGTATTTCGGAAACTCATAATTTCTTAGAAGCTTGGCAACCCCTCTCAATGAAAGTGCTTTTCCACAGTCTGTGCCTAGGGCTACTTGAAGAGGAAACAAACCATAGCGACAAAACTGAGAACTCCTTTATTTTGTCAAGTTTCAAAGAGCTACTACAAACTTGTTGGATTTAGAGTTCCAAATTCATCTTTCTATATAGGAGAGAACAGAGGGAAACCTAAATATAAAAACTGCTACTGTAGACGAACGCTTCAACCTAGAAGAACAAAATTTGGTGAGCCAAGTGGGATTTGTGTACTGATCATTAGCAACAAGTATCATCAAGATTGGGTGAAAAAATATTTGCTGGTATTTCAGAAACTCGTTATTTCTTAGAAGCTTGGCAACCCCTCTCAATGAAAGTGCTTTTCCACAGTCTGTGCCTAGGGCTCCTTGAAGAGGAAAGAAACCATAGAGACCAATCTGAGAACTCCTTTATTTTGTCAAGTTTCAAACAGCTACTACAAACCATGTTGGATTTAGAGTTCCAAATACATCTATCTTTATAGGAGAGAACAGAGAGAAACCTAAATATAAAAACTGCTACTGTAGACGAACGCTTCAACCTAGAAGAACAAAATTTGGTGAGCCAAGTGGGATTTGTGTACTGATCATTACCACCAAGTATCAACAAGATTGTGTGAAAAAATATTTGCTGTTATTTCGGAAACTCGTTATTTCTTAGAAGCTTGGCAACCCATCTCAATGAAAGTGCTTTCCACAGTCTGTGCCTAGGGCTACTTGAGGAGGAAACAAACCATAGCGACAAAACTGAGAACTCCTTTATTTTGTCAAGTTTCAAAGAGCTACTACAAAATTGTTGGATTTAGAGTTCCAAATTCATCTTTCTATATAGGAGAGAACAGAGGGAAACCTAAATATAAAAACTGCTACTGTAGACGAACGCTTCAACCTAGAAGAACAAAATTTGGTGAGCCAAGTGGGATTTGTGTACTGATCATTAGCACCAAGTATCATCAAGATTGGGTGAAAAAATATTTGCTGGTATTTCGGAAACTCGTAATTTCTTAGAATCTTGGCAACCCCTCTCAATGAAAGTGCTTTTCTAGAGTCTGTGCCTAGTGCTACTTGAACAGGAAACAAACCATAGAGACAAAACTGAGAACTCATTTATTTTGTCAAGTTTCAAAGTGCTACTACAAACCATGTTGGATTTAGAGTTCCAAATTCATCTATCTGTATAGGAGAGAACAGAGGGAAACCTAAATATAAAAACTGCTACTGTACACGAACGCTTCAACCTAGAAGAACAAAATTTGGTGAGCCAAGTGGGATTTCTGTACTGATCATTAGCAACAAGTATCATCAATATTGGGTGAAAAAATATTTGCTGGTATTTCGGAAACTCGTTATTTCTTAGAAGCTTGGCAACCCCTCTCAATGAAAGTGCTTTTCCACAGTCTGTGCCTAGGGCTCCTTGAAGAGGAAACAAACCATAGAGACAAATCTGAGAACTCCTTTATTTTGTCAAGTTTCAAACAGCTACTACAAACCATGTTGGATTTAGAGTTCCAAATTCATCTATCTATATAGGAGAGAACAGAGAGAAACCTAAATATAAAAACTACTACTGTACACGAACGCTTCAACCTAGAAGAACTAAATTTGGTGAGCCAAGTGGGATTTGTGTACTGATTATTAGCAACAAGTATCATTAAGATTGGGTGAAAAAATATTTGCTGGTATTTCGGAAACTCGTTATTTCTTGGAATTTTGGCAACCCCTCTCAATGAAAGTGCTTTTCCACAGTCTGTGCCTAGGGCTACTTGAAGAGGAAACAAACCAAAGAGACAAATCTGAGAACTCCTTTATTTTGTCAAGTTTCAAAGAGCTACTACAAACCATGTGGGATTTAGAGTTCCAAATTCATCTATCTATATAGGAGAGAACAGAGAGAAACCTAAATATAAAAACTGTACTGTAGACGAACGCTTCAAACTAGAAGAACAAAATTTGGTGAGCCAAGTGGGATTTGTGTACTGATCATTACCACCAAGTATCAACAAGATTGTGTGAAAAAATATTTGCTGGTATTTCGGAAACTCGTTATTTCTTAGAAGCTTGGCAACCCATCTCAATGAAAGTGCTTTTCCACAGACTGTGCCTAGGGCTACTTGAAGAGGAAACAAACCATAGCGACAAAACTGAGAACTCCTTTATTTTGTCAAGTTTCAAAGAGCTACTACAAACCATGTTGGATTTAGAGTTCCAAATTCATCTTTCTATATAGGAGAGAACAGAGGGAAACGTAAATATAAAAACTGCTACTGTAGACGAACGCTTCAACCTAGAAAAACAAAATTTGGTGAGCCAAGTGGGATTTGAGTACTGATCATTAGCACCAAGTATCATCAAGTTTGGGTGAAAAAATATTTGCTGGTATTTCGGAAACTCGTTATTTCTTAGAAGCTTGGCAACCCCTCTCAATGAAAGTGCTTTTCCACAGACTGTGCCTAGGGCTACATGAAGAGGAAACAAACGATAGAGACAAAACTGAGAACTCCTTCATTTTGTCAAGTTTCAAAGAGCTACTACAAAGCATGTTGGATTTAGATTTCCAAATTCATCTATCTATATAGGAGAGAACAGAGGGAAACCTAAATATAAAAACTGCTACTGTACACGAACACTTCAACCTAGAAGAACAAAATTTGGTAAGCCACGTGGGATTTGTGTACTGATCATTACCACCAAGTATCATCAACATTGGGTGAAAAAATATTTGCTGGTATTTCGGAAACTCGTTATTTCTTAGAAGCTTGGCAACCCCTCTAAGTGAAAGTGCTTTTCCACAGTCTGTGCCTAGGGCTACTTGAAGAGGAAACAAACCATAGAGACAAAACTGAGAACTCCTTTATTTTGTCAAGTTTCAAAGAGCTACTACAAACCATGTTGGATTTAGAGTTCCAAATTCATCTATCTATATACGAGAGAACAGAGAGAAACCTAAATATAAAAACTGCTACTGTAGAAGAACGCTTAAACCTAGAAGAACAAAATTTGGTGAGCCAAGTGGGATTTGTGTACTGATCATTACCACCAAGTATCAAAAAGATTGTTTGAAAAAATATTTGCTGGTATTTCGGAAACTCGTTATTTCTTAGAAGCTTGGCAACCCATCTCAATGAAAGTGCTTTCCACAGTCTGTGCCTAGGGCTACTTGAAGAGGAAACAAACCATAGAGACAAAACTGAGAACTCCTTTATTTTGTCAAGTTTCAAAGAGCTACTACAAACCATGTTGGATTTCGAGTTCCAAATTCATCTATCAATATAGGAGAGAACAGAGTGAAACCTAAATATAAAAACTGCTACTGTAGACGAACGCTTCAACCTAGAAGAACAAAATTTGGTGAGCCAAGTGGCATTTGTCTCCTGATCATTACCACCAAGTATCATCAAGATTGGGTGAAAAAATGTTTGCTGGTATTTCGGAAACTCATAATTTCTTAGAAGCTTGGCAACCCCTCTCAATGAAAGTGCTTTTCCACAGTCTGTGCCTAGGGCTACTTGAAGAGGAAACAAACCATAGCGACAAAACTGAGAACTCCTTTATTTTGTCAAGTTTCAAAGAGCTACTACAAACTTGTTGGATTTAGAGTTCCAAATTCATCTTTCTATATAGGAGAGAACAGAGGGAAACCTAAATATAAAAACTGCTACTGTAGATGAACGCTTCAACCTAGAAGAACAAAATTTGGTGAGCCAAGTGGGATTTGTGTACTGATCATTAGCAACAAGTATCATCAAGATTGGGTGAAAAAATATTTGCTGGTATTTCGGAAACTCGTTATTTTTTAGAAGCTTGGCAACCCCTCTCAATGAAAGTGCTTTTCCACAGTCTGTGCCTAGGGCTCCTTGAAGAGGAAACAAACCATAGAGACAAATCTGAGAACTCCTTTATTTTGTCAAGTTTCAAAGAGCTACTACAAACCATGTTGGATTTAGAGTTCCAAATACATCTATCTTTATAGGAGAGAACAGAGAGAAACCTAAATATAAAAACTGCTACTGTAGACGAACGCTTCAACCTAGAAGAACAAAATTTGGTGAGCCAAGTGGGATTTGTGTACTGATCATTACCACCAAGTATCAACAAGATTGTGTGAAAAAATATTTGCTGTTATTTCGGAAACTCGTTATTTCTTAGAAGCTTGGCAACCCATCTCAATGAAAGTGCTTTCCACAGTCTGTGCCTAGGGCTACTTGAGGAGGAAACAAACCATAGAGACAAAACTGAGAACTCCTTTATTTTGTCAAGTTTCAAAGAGCTACTACAAACCATGTTGGATTTAGAGTTCCAAATTCATCTATCTATATATGAGAGAACAGAGTGAAACCTAAATATAAAAACTGCTACTGTAGAAGAACGCTTCAACCTAGAAGAACAAAATTTGGTGAGCCATGTGGGATTTGTGTACTGATCATTACCATCAAGTATCAACAAGATTGTGTGAAAAAATATTTGCTGGTATTTCGGAAACTCGTTATTTCTTAGAAGCTTTGCAACCCATCTCAATGAAAGTGCTTTCCACAGTCTGTGCCTAGGGCTACTTGAAGAGGAAACAAACCATAGAGACAAAACTGAGAACTCCTTTATTTTGTCAAGTTTCAAAGAGCTACTACAAACCATGTTGGATTTAGAGTTCCAAATTCATCTATCAATATAGGAGAGAACAGAGTGAAACCTAAATATAAAAACTGCTACTGTAGACGAACGCTTCAACCTAGAAGAACAAAATTTGGTGAGCCAAGTGGCATTTGTCTCCTGATCATTACCACCAAGTATCATGAAGATTGGGTGAAAAAATATTTTCTGGTATTTCGGAAACTCGTAATTTCTTAGAAGCTTGGCAACGCCTCTCAATGAAAGTGCTTTTCCACAGTCTGTGCCTAGGGCTACTTGAAGAGGAAACAAACCATAGCGACAAAACTGAGAACTCCTTTATTTTGTCAAGTTTCAAAGAGCTACTACAAACTTGTTGGATTTAGAGTTCCAAATTCATCTTTCTATATAGGAGAGAACAGATGGAAACCTAAATATAAAAACTGCTACTGTAGACGAACGCTTCAACCTAGAAGAACAAAATTTGGTGAGCCAAGTGGGATTTGTGTACTGATCATTACCACCAAGTATCATCAAGATTGGGTGAAAAAATATTTGCTGGTATTTCGGAAACTCGTAATTTCTTAGAAGCTTGGCAACCCCTCTCAATGAAAGTGCTTTTCTAGAGTCTGTGCCTAGTGGTACTTGAACAGGAAACAAACCATAGAGACAAAACTGAGAACTCATTTATTTTGTCAAGTTTCAAAGTCCTACTACAAACCATGTTGGATTTAGAGTTCCAAATTCATATCTCTGTATAGGAGAGAACAGAGGGAAACCTAAATATAAAAACTGCTACTGTACACGAACGCTTCAACCTAGAAGAACAAAATTTGGTGAGCCAAGTGGGATTTGCGTACTGATCATTAGCAACAAGTATCATCAAGATTGGGTGAAAAAATATTTGCTGGTATTTGGGAAACTCGTTATTTCTTAGAAGCTTGGCAACCCCTCTCAATGAAAGTGCTTTTCCACAGTCTGTGCCTAGGGCTCCTTGAAGAGGAAACAAACCATAGAGACAAATCTGAGAACTCCTTTATTTTGTCAAGTTTCAAAGAGCTACTACAAACCATGTTGGATTTCGAGTTCCAAATTCATCTATCTTTATAGGAGAGAACAGAGAGAAACCTAAATATAAAAACTGCTACTGTAGACGAACGCTTCAACCTAGAAGAACAAAATTTGGTGAGCCAAGTGGGATTTGTGTACTGATCATTACCACCAAGTATCAACAAGATTGTGTGAAAAAATATTTGCTGTTATTTAGGAAACTCGTTATTTCTTAGAAGCTTGGCAAACCATCTCAATGAAAGTGCTTTCCACAGTCTTGCCTAGGGCTACTTGAGGAGGAAACAAACCATAGAGACAAAACTGAGAACTCCTTTATTTTGTCAAGTTTCAAAGAGCTACTACAAACCATGTTGGATTTAGAGTTCCAAATTCATCTATCTATATAAGAGAGAACAGAGTGAAACCTAAATCTAAAAACTGCTACTGTAGAAGAACGCTTCAACCTAGAAGAACAAAATTTGGTGAGCCAAGTGGGATTTTGTACTGATCATTACCACCAAGTATCAACAAGTTTGTGTGAAAAAATATTTGCTGGTATTTCGGAAACTCGTTATTTCTTAGAAGCTTGGCAACCCATCTCAATGAAAGTGCTTTCCACAGTCTTGCCTAGGGCTACTTGAGGAGGAAACAAACCATAGAGACAAAACTGAGAACTCCTTTATTTTGTCAAGTTTCAAAGAGCTACTACAAACCATGTTGGATTTAGAGTTCCAAATTCATCTATCTATATAAGAGAGAACAGAGTGAAACCTAAATATAAAAACTGCTACTGTAGACGAACGCTTCAACATAGAAGAACAAAATTTTGTGAGCCAAGTGGCATTTGTCTCCTGATCATTACCACCAAGTATCATCAAGAATGGGTGAAAAAATATTTGCTGGTATTTCGGAAACTCGTAATTTCTTAGAAGCTTGGCAAACCCTCTCAATGAAAGTGCTTTTCCACAGTCTGTGCCTAGGGCTACTTGAAGAGGAAACAAACCATAGCGACAAAACTGAGAACTCCTTTATTTTGTCAAGTTTCAAAGAGCTACTACAAAATTGTTGGATTTAGAGTTCCAAATTCATCTTTCTATATAGGAGAGAACAGAGGGAAACCTAAATATAAAAACTGCTACTGTAGACGAACGCTTCAACCTAGAAGAACAAAATTTGGTGAGCCAAGTGGGATTTGTGTACTGATCATTAGCACCAAGTATCATCAAGATTGGGTGAAAAAATATTTGCTGGTATTTCGGAAACTCGTAATTTCTTAGAAGCTTGGCAACCCCTCTCAATGAAAGTGCTTTTCCAGAGTCTGTGCCTAGTGCTACTAGAACAGGAAACAAACCATAGAGACAAAACTGAGAACTCATTTATTTTGTCAAGTTTCAAAGTGCTACTACAAACCATGTTGGATTTAGAGTTCCAAATTCATCTATCTGTATAGGAGAGAACAGAGGGAAACCTAAATATAAAAACTGCTACTGTACACGAACGCTTCAACCTAGAAGAACAAAATTTGGTGAGCCAAGTGGGATTTCTGTACTGATCATTAGCAACAAGTATCATCAAGATTGGGTGAAAAAATATTTGCTGTTATTTCGGAAACTCGTTATTTCTTAGAAGCTTGGCAACCCCTCTCAATGAAAGTGCTTTTCCACAGTCTGTGCCTAGGGCTCCTTGAAGAGGAAACAAACCATAGAGACAAATCTGAGAACTCCTTTATTTTGTCAAGTTTCAAAGAGCTACTACAAACCATGTTGGATATAGAGTTCCAAATTCATCTATCTATATATAAGAGAGAACAGAGAGAAACCTAAATATAAAAACTGCTACTGTAGACGAACGCTTCAACCTAGAAGAACAAAATTTGGTGAGCCAAGTGGGATTTGTGTACTGATCATTATCTCCAAGTATCAACAAGATTTTGTGAAAAAATATTTGCTGGTATTTCGGAAACTCGTTATTTCTTAGAAGCTTGGCAACCCATCTCAATGAAAGTGCTTTCCACAGTCTGTGCCCAGGGCTACTTGAGGAGGAAACAAACCATAGAGACAAAACTGAGAACTCCTTTATTTTGTCAAGTTTCAAAGAGCTACTACAAACCATGTTGGATTTACAGTTCCAAATTCATCTATCTATATAGGAGAGAACAGAGTGAAACCTAAATATAAAAACTGCTACTGTAGACGAACACTTCAACCTAGAAGAACAAAATTTGGTGAGCCAAGTGGGATTTGTGTACTGATCATTATCAGCAAGTATCAACAAGATTGTGTGAAAAAATATTTGCTGGTATTTCGGAAACTTGTTATTTCTTAGAAGCTTGGCAACCAATCTCAATGAAAGTGCTTTCCACAGTCTGTGCCTAGGGCTACTTTAAGAGGAAGCAAACCATAGAGACAAAACTGAGAACTCCTTTATTTTGTCAAGTTTCAAAGAGCTACTACAAACCATGTTGGATTTAGAGTTCCAAATTCATCTATCTATATAGGAGAGAACAGAGGGAAACCTAAATATAAAAACTGCTACTGTACACGAATGCTTCATCCTAGATGAACAAAAATTGGTTAGCCAAGTGGGATTTGTGTGCTGATCATTACCACCAAGTATCATCAAGTTTGTGTGAAAAAATATTTGCTGGTATTTCGGAAACTCGATATTTCTTAGAAGCTTGGCAACCCATCTCAATGAAAGTGCTTTTCCACAGTCTGTTCCTAGGGCTACTTGAAGAGGAAACACACCAGAGAGACAAAACTGAGAACTCCTTTATTTTGTCAAGTTTCAAAGAGCTACTACAAACCATGTTGGATTTAGAGTTCCAAATTCATCTATCTGTGTAGGAGAGAACAGAGGGAAACCTAAATATAAAAACTGCTACTGTAGACGAACGCTTCAACCTAGAAGAACAAAATTTGTTAAGCCAAGTGTTATTTGTGTACTGATCATTACCACCAAGTATCATCAAGATTGGGTGAAAAAATATTTGCTGGTATTTCGGAAACTCGTTATTTCTTAGAAGATTGGCAACCCCTCTCAATTAAAGTGCTTTTCCAAGTCTGTGCCTAGGGCTACTTGAAGAGGAAACAAACCATAGAGACAAATCTGAGAACTCCTTTATTTTGTCAAGTTTCAAAGAGCTACTACAAACCATGTTGGATTTAGAGTTCCAAATTAATCTTTCTATATAGGAGAGAACAGAGGGAAACCTAAATATAAAAACTGCTACTGTAGACGAACGCTTCAACCTAGAAGAACAAAATTTGGTGAGCCAAGTGGGATTTGTGTACTGATCATTACCACCAAGTATTATCAAGATTGGGTGAAAAAATATTGCTGGTATTTTGGAAACTCGTTATTTCGTAGAAGCTTGCCAACCCCTCTCAATGATAGTGCTTTTCCACAGTCTGTGCCTAGGGCTACTTGAAGAGGAAACAAACCATAGAGACAAAACTGAGAACTCCTTTATTTTGTCAAGTTTCAAAGAGCTACTATAAACCATGTTGGATTTAGAGTTCCAAATTCATCTATCTGTATAGGAGAGAACAGAGGGAAACCTAAATATAAAAACTGCTACTGTACACGAACGCATCAACCTAGAAGAACTAAATTTGGTGAGCCAAGTGGGATTTGTGTACTGATTATTAGCAACAAGTATCATCAAGATTGGGTGAAAAAATATATGCTGGTATTTCGGAAACTCGTGATTTCTTAGAAGCTTGGCAACCCCTCTCAATGTAAGTGCTTTTCCACAGTCTGTGCCTAGGGCTACTTGAAGAGGAAACAAACCATAGCGACAAAACTGAGAACTCCTTTATTTTGTCAAGTTTCAAATAGCTACTACAAACAATGTTGGATTTAGAGTTCCAAATTCATCTTTCTATATAGGACAGAACAGAGGGAAACCTAAATATAAAAACTGCTACTGTAGACGAACGCTTCAACCTAGAAGAACAAAATTTGGTGAGCCAAGTAGAATTTGTGTCCTGATCATTACCACCAAGTATCATCAAGATTGGGTGAAAAAATATTTGCTGGTATTTCGGAAACTCGTTATTTCGTAGACTTGGCAACCCCTCTCAATGAAAGTGCTTTCCAAAGTCTGTGCCTAGGGCTACTTGAAGAGGAAACAAACCATAGAGACTAAACTGAGAACTCCTTTATTTTGTCAAGTTTCAAAGAGCTACTACAAACCATGTTGGATTTAGAGTTCCAAATTTATCTATCTATATGGGAGATAACAGAGGGAAACCTAAATATAAAAACTGCTACTGTAGACGAACGAATCAACCTAGAAGAACAAAATTTGGTGAGCCAAGTGGGATTTGTGTACTGATCATTACCACCAAGTATTATCAAGATTGGGTAAAAAAATATTTGCTGGTATTTCGAAAACTCGTGATTTCTTAGAAGCTTGGCAACCCCTCTCAATGAAAGTGCTTTCCACAGTCTGTGCCTAGGGCTACTTGAAGAGGAAACAAACCATAGAGACAAAACTGAGAACTCCTTTATTTTGTCAAGTTTCAAAGAGCTACTACAAACCATGTTGGATTTAGAGTTCCAAATACATCTATCTGTGTAGGAGAGAACAGAGGGAAACCTAAATATAAAAACTGCTACTGTAGACGAACACTTCAACCTAGAAGAACAAAATTTGTTAAGCCAAGTGTTATTTGTGTACTGATCATTACCACCAAGTATCATCAAGATTGGGTGAAAAAATATTTGCTGGTATTTCAGAAACTCGTTATTTCTTAGAAGATTGGCAACCCCTCTCAATGAAAGTGCTTTTCCACAGTCTGTGCCTAGGGCTACTTGAAGAGGAAACAAACCATAGAGACAAATCTGAGAACTCCTTTATTTTGTCAAGTTTCAAAGAGGTACTACAAACCATGTTGGATTTAGAGTTCCAAATTCATCTATCTATATAGGAGAGAACAGAGAGAAAGCTAAATATAAAAACTGCTACTGTAGACGAACGCTTCAACCTAGAAGAACAAAATTTGGTGAGCCAAGTGGGATTTGTGTACTGATCATTACCACCAAGTATCATCAAGATTGTGTGAAAAAATATTTGCTGGTATTTTGGAAACTCGTTATTTCTTGAAGCTTGGCAACCCATCTCAATGAAAGTGCTTTTCACAGTCTGTGCCTAGGGCTACTTGAAGAGGAAACAAACCATAGAGACAAAACTGTGAACTCCTTTATTTTGTCAAGTTTCAAAGAGCTACTACAAACCATGTTGGATTTAGAGTTCCAAATTCATCTATCTATATATGAGAGAACAGAGTGAAACCTAAATATAAAAACTGCTTCTGTACACGAACGCTTCAAACTAGAAGAACAAAATTTGGTGAGCCAAGTGGGATTTGTGTACTGATCATTACCACCAAGTATCAACAAGATTGTGTGAAAAAATATTTGCTGGTATTTGGAAACTCGTTATTTCTTAGAAGCTTGGCAACCCATCTCAATGAAAGTGCTTTCCACAGTCTGTGCCTAGGGCTACTTGAAGAGGAAACAAACCATAGAGACAAAACTGAGAACTCCTTTATTTTGTCAAGTTTCAAAGAGCTACTACAAACCATGTTGAATTTAGAGTTCCAAATTCATCTATCTATATATGAGAGAACAGAGTGAAACCTAAATATAAAAACTGCTACTGTAGACGAACGCATCAACCTAGAAGAACTAAATTTGGTGAGCCAAGTGGGATTTGTGTACTGATTATTAGCAACAAGTATCATCAAGATTGGGTGAAAAAATATATGCTGGTATTTCGGAAACTCGTGATTTCTTAGAAGCTTGGCAACCCCTCTCAATGAGAGTGCTTTTCCACAGTCTGTGCCTAGGGCTACTTGAAGAGGAAACAAACCATAGCGACAAAACTGAGAACTCCTTTATTTTGTCAAGTTTCAAAGAGCTACTACAAACCATGTTGGATTTAGAGTTCCAAATTCATCTTTCTATATAGGACAGAACAGAGGGAAACCTAAATATAAAAACTGCTACTGTAGACGAACGCTTCAACCTAGAAGAACAAAATTTGGTGAGCCAAGTGGGATTTGTGTACTGATCATTACCACCAAGTATCATCAAGATTGGGTGAAAAAATATTTGCTGGTATTTCGGAAACTCGTTATTTCGTAGACTTGGCAACCCCTCTCAATGAAAGTGCTTTCCAAAGTCTGTGCCTAGGGCTACTTGAAGAGGAAACAAACCATAGAGACTAAACTGAGAACTCCTTTATTTTGTCAAGTTTCAAAGAGCTACTACAAACCATGTTGGATTTAGAGTTCCAAAATTATCTATCTATATGGGAGATAACAGAGGGAAACCTAAATATAAAAACTGCTACTGTAGACGAAGGCCTCAACCTAGAAGAACAAAATTTGGTGAGCCAAGTGGGATTTGTGTACTGATCATTACCACCAAGTATTATCAAGATTGGGTGAAAAAATATTTGCTGGTATTTCGGAAACTCGTGATTTCTTAGAAGCTTGGCAACCCCTCTCAATGAAAGTGCTTTCCACAGTCTGTGCCTAGGGCTACTTGAAGAGGAAACAAACCATAGAGACAAAACTGAGAACTGTTTATTTTGTCAAGTTTCAAAGAGCTACTACAAACCATGTTGGATTTAGAGTTCCAAATTCATCTATCTATATAGGAGAGAACAGAGAGAAACCTAAATATAAAAACTGCTACTGTAGACGAACGCTTCAACCTAGAAGAACAAAATTTGGTGAGCCAAGTGGGATTTGTGTACTGATCATTACCACCAAGTATCATCAAGATTGTGTGAAAAAAATATTTGCTGGTATTTTGGAAACTCGTTATTTCTTGAAGCTTGGCAACCCATCTCAATTAAAGTGCTTTTCACAGTCTGTGCCTAGGGCTACTTGAAGAGGAAACAAACCATAGAGACAAAACTGTGAACTCCTTTATTTTGTCAAGTTTCAAAGAGCTACTACAAACCATGTTGGATTTAGAGTTCCAAATTGATCGATCTATATATGAGAGAACAGAGTGAAACCTAAATATAAAAACTGCTTCTGTACACGAACGCTTCAAACTAGAAGAACAAAATTTGGTGAGCCAAGTGGGATTTGTGTACTGATAATTACCACCAAGTATCTACAAGATTGTGTGAAAAAATATTTGCTGGTATTTCGGAAACTCGTTATTTCTTAGAAGCTTGGCAACCCATCTCAATGAAAGTGCTTTCCACAGTCTGTGCCTAGGGCTACATGAAGAGGAAACAAACCATAGAGACAAAACTGAGAACTCCTTTATTTTGTCAAGCTTCAAAGAGCTACTACAAACCATGTTGGATTTAGACTTCCAAATTCATCTATCTATATATGAGAGAACAGAGGGAAACCTAAATATAAAAACTGCTACTGTAGACGAACGCTTCCACCGAGAAGAACAAAATTTGGTGAGCCAAGTGGGATTTGTGTACTGATCATTACCACCAAGTATCATCAAGATTGGGTGAAAAAATATTTGCTGCTATTTCGGAAACTCGTGATTTCTTAGAAGCTTGGGAACCCATTACAATGAAAGTGCTTTTCCACAGTCTGTGCCTTGGGCTACATTAAGAGGAAACAAACCATAGAGACAAAACTGAGAACTCCTTTATTTTGTCAAGTTTCAAGGAGCTACTACAAAGCATGTTGGATTTAGATTTCCAAATTCATCTATCTATATAGGAGAGAACAGAGGGAAACCTAAATATAAAAACTGCTACTGTAGACGAACGCTTCAACCTAGAAGAACAAAATTTGGTGAGCTAAGTGGGATTTGTGTACTGATCATTACCACCAAGTATCATCAATATTGGGTGAAAAAATATTTGCTGGTATTTCGGAAACTCGTTATTTCGTAGACTTGGCAACCCCTCTCAATGAAAGTGCTTTCCAAAGTCTGTGCCTAGGGCTACTTGAAGAGGAAACAAACCATAGAGACTAAACTGAGAACTCCTTTACTTTGTCAAGTTTCAAAGAGCTACTACAAACCATGTTGGATTTAGAGTTCCAAATTCATCTATCTGTATAGGAGAGAACAGAGGGAAACCTAAATATAAAAACTGCTACTGTACACGAACGCTTCAACCTAGAAGAACAAAATTTGGTGAGCCAAGTGGGATTTCTGTACTGATCATTAGCAACAAGTATTATCAAGATTGGGTGAAAAAATATTTGCTGGTATTTCGGAAACTCGTTATTTCTTAGAAGCTTGGCAACCCCTCTCAATGAAAGTGCTTTTCCACAGTCTGTGCCTAGGGCTCCTTGAAGAGGAAACAAACCATAGAGACAAATCTGAGAACTCCTTTATTTTGTCAAGTTTCAAAGAGCTACTACAAACCATGTTGGATATAGAGTTCCAAATTCATCTATCTATATAGGAGAGAACAGAGAGAAACCTAAATATAAAAACTGCTACTGTAGACGAACGCTTCAACCTAGAAGAACAAAATTTGGTGAGCCAAGTGGGATTTGTGTACTGATCATTATCTCCAAGTATCAACAAGTTTTTGTGAAAAAATATTTGCTGGTATTTCGGAAACTCGTTATTTCTTAGAAGCTTGGCAACCCATCTCAATGAAAGTGCTTTCCACAGTCTGTGCCCAGGGCTACTTGAGGAGGAAACAAACCATAGAGACAAAACTGAGAACTCCTTTATTTTGTCAAGTTTCAAAGAGCTACTACAAACCATGTTGGATTTACAGTTCCAAATTCATCTATCTATATAGGAGAGAACAGAGTGAAACCTAAATATAAAAACTGCTACTGTAGACGAACACTTCAACCTAGAAGAACAAAATTTGGTGAGCCAAGTGGGATTTGTGTACTGATCATTATCAGCAAGTATCAACAAGATTGTGTGAAAAAATATTTGCTGGTATTTCGGAAACTTGTTATTTCTTAGAAGCTGGCAACCAATCTCAATGAAAGTGCTTTCCACAGTCTGTGCCTAGGGCTACTTTAAGAGGAAGCAAACCATAGAGACAAAACTGAGAACTCCTTCATTTTGTCAAGTTTCAAAGAGCTACTACAAACCATGTTGGATTTAGAGTTCCAAATTCATCTATCTATATAGGAGAGAACAGAGGGAAACCTAAATATAAAAACTGCTACTGTACACGAATGCTTCATCCTAGATGAACAAAAATTGGTTAGCCAAGTGCGATTTGTGTGCTGATCATTACCACCAAGTATCATCAAGTTTGTGTGAAAAAATATTTGCTGGTATTTCGGAAACTCGATATTTCTTAGAAGCTTGGCAACCCATCTCAATGAAAGTGCTTTTCCACAGTCTGTTCCTAGGGCTACTTGAAGAGGAAACACACCAGAGAGACAAAACTGAGAACTCCTTTATTTTGTCAAGTTTCAAAGAGCTACTACAAACCATGTTGGATTTAGAGTTCCAAATTCATCTATCTGTGTAGGAGAGAACAGAGGGAAACCTAAATATAAAAACTGCTACTGTAGACGAACGCTTCAACCTAGAAGAACAAAATTTGTTAAGCCAAGTGTTATTTGTGTACTGATCATTACCACCAAGTATCATCAAGATTGGGTGAAAAAATATTTGCTGGTATTTCGGAAACTCGTTATTTCTTAGAAGATTGGCAACATCTCTCAATTAAAGTGCTTTTCCAAGTCTGTGCCTAGGGCTACTTGAAGAGGAAACAAACCGTAGAGACAAATCTGAGAACTCCTTTATTTTGTCAAGTTTCAAAGAGCTACTACAAACCATGTTGGATTTAGAGTTCCAAATTAATCTTTCTATATAGGAGAGAACAGAGGGAAACCTAAATATAAAAACTGCTACTGTACACGAACGCATCAACCTAGAAGAACTAAATTTGGTGAGCCAAGTGGGATTTGTGTACTGATTATTAGCAACAAGTATCATCAAGATTGGGTGAAAAAATATATGCTGGTATTTCGGAAACTCGTGATTTCTTAGAAGCTTGGCAACCCCTCTCAATGTAAGTGCTTTTCCACAGTCTGTGCCTAGGGCTACTTGAAGAGGAAACAAACCATAGCGACAAAACTGAGAACTCCTTTATTTTGTCAAGTTTCAAATAGCTACTACAAACCATGTTGGATTTAGAGTTCCAAATTCATCTTTCTATATAGGACAGAACAGAGGGAAACCTAAATATAAAAACTGCTACTGTAGACGAACGCTTCAACCTAGAAGAACAAAATTTGGTGAGCCAAGTAGAATTTGTGTCCTGATCATTACCACCAAGTATCATCAAGATTGGGTGAAAAAATATTTGCTGGTATTTCGGAAACTCGTTATTTCGTAGACTTGGCAACCCCTCTCAATGAAAGTGCTTTCCAAAGTCTGTGCCTAGGGCTACTTGAAGAGGAAACAAACCATAGAGACTAAACTGAGAACTCCTTTATTTTGTCAAGTTTCAAAGAGCTACTACAAACCATGTTGGATTTAGAGTTCCAAATTTATCTATCTATATGGGAGATAACAGAGGGAAACCTAAATATAAAAACTGCTACTGTAGACGAAGGCCTCAACCTAGAAGAACAAAATTTGGTGAGCCAAGTGGGATTTGTGTACTGATCATTACCACCAAGTATTATCAAGATTGGGTGAAAAAATATTTGCTGGTATTTCGGAAACTCGTGATTTCTTAGAAGCTTGGCAACCCCTCTCAATGAAAGTGCTTTCCACAGTCTGTGCCTAGGGCTACTTGAAGAGGAAACAAACCATAGAGACAAAACTGAGAACTCCTTTATTTTGTCAAGTTTCAAAGTGCTACTACAAACCATGTTGGATTTAGAGTTCCAAATTCATCTATCTGTGTAGGAGAGAACAGAGAGAAACCTAAATATAAAAACTGCTACTGTAGACGAACGCTTCAACCTAGAAGAACAAAATTTGGTGAGCCAAGTGGGATTTGTGTACTGATCATTACCACCAAGTATCATCAAGATTGTGTGAAAAAATATTTGCTGGTATTTTGGAAACTCGTTATTTCTTGAAGCTTGGCAACCCATCTCAATTAAAGTGCTTTTCACAGTCTGTGCCTAGGGCTACTTGAAGAGGAAACAAACCATAGAGACAAAACTGTGAACTCCTTTATTTTGTCAAGTTTCAAAGAGCTACTACAAACCATGTTGGATTTAGAGTTCCAAATTGATCGATCTATATATGAGAGAACAGAGTGAAACCTAAATATAAAAACTGCTTCTGTACACGAACGCTTCAAACTAGAAGAACAAAATTTGGTGAGCCAAGTGGGATTTGTGTACTGATAATTACCACCAAGTATCTACAAGATTGTGTGAAAAAATATTTGCTGGTATTTCGGAAACTCGTTATTTCTTAGAAGCTTGGCAACCCATCTCAATGAAAGTGCTTTCCACAGTCTGTGCCTAGGGCTACATGAAGAGGAAACAAACCATAGAGACAAAACTGAGAACTCCTTTATTTTGTCAAGCTTCAAAGAGCTACTACAAACCATGTTGGATTTAGACTTCCAAATTCATCTATCTATATATGAGAGAACAGAGGGAAACCTAAATATAAAAACTGCTACTGTAGACGAACGCTTCCACCGAGAAGAACAAAATTTGGTGAGCCAAGTGGGATTTGTGTACTGATCATTACCACCAAGTATCATCAAGATTGGGTGAAAAAATATTTGCTGCTATTTCGGAAACTCGCGATTTCTTAGAAGCTTGGGAACCCTTCTCAATGAAAGTGCTTTTCCACAGTCTGTGCCTTGGGCTACATTAAGAGGAAACAAACCATAGAGACAAAACTGAGAACTCCTTTATTTTGTCAAGTTTCAAGGAGCTACTACAAAGCATGTTGGATTTAGATTTCCAAATTCATCTATCTATATAGGAGAGAACAGAGGGAAACCTAAATATAAAAACTGCTACTGTAGACGAACGCTTCAACCTAGAAGAACAAAATTTGGTGAGCCAAGTGGGATTTGTGTACTGATCATTACCACCAAGTATCATCAATATTGGGTGAAAAAATATTTGCTGGTATTTCGGAAACTCGTTATTTCGTAGACTTGGCAACCCCTCTCAATGAAAGTGCTTTCCAAAGTCTGTGCCTAGGGCTACTTGAAGAGGAAACAAACCATAGAGACGAAACTGAGAACTCCTTTACTTTGTCAAGTTTCAAAGAGCTACTACAAACCATGTTGGATTTAGAGTTCCAAATTCATCTATCTGTATAGGAGAGAACAGAGGGAAACCTAAATATAAAAACTGCTACTGTACACGAACGCTTCAACCTAGAAGAACAAAATTTGGTGAGCCAAGTGGGATTTCTGTACTGATCATTAGCAACAAGTATCATCAAGATTGGGTGAAAAAATATTTGCTGGTATTTCGGAAACTCGTTATTTCTTAGAAGCTTGGCAACCCCTCTCAATGAAAGTGCTTTTTACAGTCTGTGCCTAGGGCTCCTTGAAGAGGAAACAAACCATAGAGACAAATCTGAGAACTCCTTTATTTTGTCAAGTTTCAAAGAGCTACTACAAACCATGTTGGATTTAGAGTTCCAAATTCATCTTTCTATATAGGACAGAACAGAGGGAAACCTAAATATAAAAACTGCTACTGTAGACGAACGCTTCAACCTAGAAGAACAAAATTTGGTGAGCCAAGTGGGATTTGTGTACTCATCATTACCAAGAAGTATCATCAAGATTGGGTGAAAAAATATTTGCTGGTATTTCGGAAACTCGTTATTTCGTAGACTTGGCAACCCCTCTCAATGAAAGTGCTTTCCAAAGTCTGTGCCTAGGTCTACTTGAAGAGGAAACAAACCATAGAGACTAAACTGAGAACTCCTTTATTTTGTCAAGTTTCAAAGAGCTACTACAAACCATGTTGGATTTAGAGTTCCAAATTTATCTATCTATATGGGAGATAACAGAGGGAAACCTAAATATAAAAACTGCTACTGTAGACGTACGCCTCAACCTAGAAGAACAAAATTTGGTGAGCCAAGTGGGATTTGTGTACTGATCATTACCACCAAGTATTATCAAGATTGTGTGAAAAAATATTTGCTGGTATTTCGGAAACTCGTGATTTCTTAGAAGCTTGGAAACCCCTCTCAATGAAAGTGCTTTCCACAGTCTGTGCCTAGGGCTACTTGAAGAGGAAACAAACCATAGAGACAAAACTGAGAACTCCTTTATTTTGTCAAGTTTCAAAGAGCTACTACAAACCATGTTGGATTTAGAGTTCCAAATTCATCTATCTGTATAGAGGAGAACAGAGGGAAACCTAAATATAAAAAC